>NC_059427.1:5207431-5500731 GCF_021028975.2 Sphaerodactylus townsendi
GGGGGGGGGGTGGGGGGGGGGGGGGGTGGGGGGGGGGGGGGGTGGGGGGGGGGGGGGGTGGGGGGGGGGGGGGGTGGGGGGGGGGGGGGGTGGGGGGGGGGGGGGGTGGGGGGGGGGGGGGGTGGGGGGGGGGGGGGGTGGGGGGGGGGGGGGGTGGGGGGGGGGGGGGGTGGGGGGGGGGGGGGGTGGGGGGGGGGGGGGGTGGGGGGGGGGGGGGGTGGGGGGGGGGGGGGGTGGGGGGGGGGGGGGGTGGGGGGGGGGGGGGGTGGGGGGGGGGGGGGGTGGGGGGGGGGGGGGGTGGGGGGGGGGGGGGGTGGGGGGGGGGGGGGGTGGGGGGGGGGGGGGGTGGGGGGGGGGGGGGGTGGGGGGGGGGGGGGGTGGGGGGGGGGGGGGGTGGGGGGGGGGGGGGGTGGGGGGGGGGGGGGGTGGGGGGGGGGGGGGGTGGGGGGGGGGGGGGGTGGGGGGGGGGGGGGGTGGGGGGGGGGGGGGGTGGGGGGGGGGGGGGGTGGGGGGGGGGGGGGGTGGGGGGGGGGGGGGGTGGGGGGGGGGGGGGGTGGGGGGGGGGGGGGGTGGGGGGGGGGGGGGGTGGGGGGGGGGGGGGGTGGGGGGGGGGGGGGGTGGGGGGGGGGGGGGGTGGGGGGGGGGGGGGGTGGGGGGGGGGGGGGGTGGGGGGGGGGGGGGGTGGGGGGGGGGGGGGGTGGGGGGGGGGGGGGGTGGGGGGGGGGGGGGGTGGGGGGGGGGGGGGGTGGGGGGGGGGGGGGGTGGGGGGGGGGGGGGGTGGGGGGGGGGGGGGGTGGGGGGGGGGGGGGGTGGGGGGGGGGGGGGGTGGGGGGGGGGGGGGGTGGGGGGGGGGGGGGGTGGGGGGGGGGGGGGGTGGGGGGGGGGGGGGGTGGGGGGGGGGGGGGGTGGGGGGGGGGGGGGGTGGGGGGGGGGGGGGGTGGGGGGGGGGGGGGGTGGGGGGGGGGGGGGGTGGGGGGGGGGGGGGGTGGGGGGGGGGGGGGGTGGGGGGGGGGGGGGGTGGGGGGGGGGGGGGGTGGGGGGGGGGGGGGGTGGGGGGGGGGGGGGGTGGGGGGGGGGGGGGGTGGGGGGGGGGGGGGGTGGGGGGGGGGGGGGGTGGGGGGGGGGGGGGGTGGGGGGGGGGGGGGGTGGGGGGGGGGGGGGGTGGGGGGGGGGGGGGGTGGGGGGGGGGGGGGGTGGGGGGGGGGGGGGGTGGGGGGGGGGGGGGGTGGGGGGGGGGGGGGGTGGGGGGGGGGGGGGGTGGGGGGGGGGGGGGGTGGGGGGGGGGGGGGGTGGGGGGGGGGGGGGGTGGGGGGGGGGGGGGGTGGGGGGGGGGGGGGGTGGGGGGGGGGGGGGGTGGGGGGGGGGGGGGGTGGGGGGGGGGGGGGGTGGGGGGGGGGGGGGGTGGGGGGGGGGGGGGGTGGGGGGGGGGGGGGGTGGGGGGGGGGGGGGGTGGGGGGGGGGGGGGGTGGGGGGGGGGGGGGGTGGGGGGGGGGGGGGGTGGGGGGGGGGGGGGGTGGGGGGGGGGGGGGGTGGGGGGGGGGGGGGGTGGGGGGGGGGGGGGGTGGGGGGGGGGGGGGGTGGGGGGGGGGGGGGGTGGGGGGGGGGGGGGGTGGGGGGGGGGGGGGGTGGGGGGGGGGGGGGGTGGGGGGGGGGGGGGGTGGGGGGGGGGGGGGGTGGGGGGGGGGGGGGGTGGGGGGGGGGGGGGGTGGGGGGGGGGGGGGGTGGGGGGGGGGGGGGGTGGGGGGGGGGGGGGGTGGGGGGGGGGGGGGGTGGGGGGGGGGGGGGGTGGGGGGGGGGGGGGGTGGGGGGGGGGGGGGGTGGGGGGGGGGGGGGGTGGGGGGGGGGGGGGGTGGGGGGGGGGGGGGGTGGGGGGGGGGGGGGGTGGGGGGGGGGGGGGGTGGGGGGGGGGGGGGGTGGGGGGGGGGGGGGGTGGGGGGGGGGGGGGGTGGGGGGGGGGGGGGGTGGGGGGGGGGGGGGGTGGGGGGGGGGGGGGGTGGGGGGGGGGGGGGGTGGGGGGGGGGGGGGGTGGGGGGGGGGGGGGGTGGGGGGGGGGGGGGGTGGGGGGGGGGGGGGGTGGGGGGGGGGGGGGGTGGGGGGGGGGGGGGGTGGGGGGGGGGGGGGGTGGGGGGGGGGGGGGGTGGGGGGGGGGGGGGGTGGGGGGGGGGGGGGGTGGGGGGGGGGGGGGGTGGGGGGGGGGGGGGGTGGGGGGGGGGGGGGGTGGGGGGGGGGGGGGGTGGGGGGGGGGGGGGGTGGGGGGGGGGGGGGGTGGGGGGGGGGGGGGGTGGGGGGGGGGGGGGGTGGGGGGGGGGGGGGGTGGGGGGGGGGGGGGGTGGGGGGGGGGGGGGGTGGGGGGGGGGGGGGGTGGGGGGGGGGGGGGGTGGGGGGGGGGGGGGGTGGGGGGGGGGGGGGGTGGGGGGGGGGGGGGGTGGGGGGGGGGGGGGGTGGGGGGGGGGGGGGGTGGGGGGGGGGGGGGGTGGGGGGGGGGGGGGGTGGGGGGGGGGGGGGGTGGGGGGGGGGGGGGGTGGGGGGGGGGGGGGGTGGGGGGGGGGGGGGGTGGGGGGGGGGGGGGGTGGGGGGGGGGGGGGGTGGGGGGGGGGGGGGGTGGGGGGGGGGGGGGGTGGGGGGGGGGGGGGGTGGGGGGGGGGGGGGGTGGGGGGGGGGGGGGGTGGGGGGGGGGGGGGGTGGGGGGGGGGGGGGGTGGGGGGGGGGGGGGGTGGGGGGGGGGGGGGGTGGGGGGGGGGGGGGGTGGGGGGGGGGGGGGGTGGGGGGGGGGGGGGGTGGGGGGGGGGGGGGGTGGGGGGGGGGGGGGGTGGGGGGGGGGGGGGGTGGGGGGGGGGGGGGGTGGGGGGGGGGGGGGGTGGGGGGGGGGGGGGGTGGGGGGGGGGGGGGGTGGGGGGGGGGGGGGGTGGGGGGGGGGGGGGGTGGGGGGGGGGGGGGGTGGGGGGGGGGGGGGGTGGGGGGGGGGGGGGGTGGGGGGGGGGGGGGGTGGGGGGGGGGGGGGGTGGGGGGGGGGGGGGGTGGGGGGGGGGGGGGGTGGGGGGGGGGGGGGGTGGGGGGGGGGGGGGGTGGGGGGGGGGGGGGGTGGGGGGGGGGGGGGGTGGGGGGGGGGGGGGGTGGGGGGGGGGGGGGGTGGGGGGGGGGGGGGGTGGGGGGGGGGGGGGGTGGGGGGGGGGGGGGGTGGGGGGGGGGGGGGGTGGGGGGGGGGGGGGGTGGGGGGGGGGGGGGGTGGGGGGGGGGGGGGGTGGGGGGGGGGGGGGGTGGGGGGGGGGGGGGGTGGGGGGGGGGGGGGGTGGGGGGGGGGGGGGGTGGGGGGGGGGGGGGGTGGGGGGGGGGGGGGGTGGGGGGGGGGGGGGGTGGGGGGGGGGGGGGGTGGGGGGGGGGGGGGGTGGGGGGGGGGGGGGGTGGGGGGGGGGGGGGGTGGGGGGGGGGGGGGGTGGGGGGGGGGGGGGGTGGGGGGGGGGGGGGGTGGGGGGGGGGGGGGGTGGGGGGGGGGGGGGGTGGGGGGGGGGGGGGGTGGGGGGGGGGGGGGGTGGGGGGGGGGGGGGGTGGGGGGGGGGGGGGGTGGGGGGGGGGGGGGGTGGGGGGGGGGGGGGGTGGGGGGGGGGGGGGGTGGGGGGGGGGGGGGGTGGGGGGGGGGGGGGGTGGGGGGGGGGGGGGGTGGGGGGGGGGGGGGGTGGGGGGGGGGGGGGGTGGGGGGGGGGGGGGGTGGGGGGGGGGGGGGGTGGGGGGGGGGGGGGGTGGGGGGGGGGGGGGGTGGGGGGGGGGGGGGGTGGGGGGGGGGGGGGGTGGGGGGGGGGGGGGGTGGGGGGGGGGGGGGGTGGGGGGGGGGGGGGGTGGGGGGGGGGGGGGGTGGGGGGGGGGGGGGGTGGGGGGGGGGGGGGGTGGGGGGGGGGGGGGGTGGGGGGGGGGGGGGGTGGGGGGGGGGGGGGGTGGGGGGGGGGGGGGGTGGGGGGGGGGGGGGGTGGGGGGGGGGGGGGGTGGGGGGGGGGGGGGGTGGGGGGGGGGGGGGGTGGGGGGGGGGGGGGGTGGGGGGGGGGGGGGGTGGGGGGGGGGGGGGGTGGGGGGGGGGGGGGGTGGGGGGGGGGGGGGGTGGGGGGGGGGGGGGGTGGGGGGGGGGGGGGGTGGGGGGGGGGGGGGGTGGGGGGGGGGGGGGGTGGGGGGGGGGGGGGGTGGGGGGGGGGGGGGGTGGGGGGGGGGGGGGGTGGGGGGGGGGGGGGGTGGGGGGGGGGGGGGGTGGGGGGGGGGGGGGGTGGGGGGGGGGGGGGGTGGGGGGGGGGGGGGGTGGGGGGGGGGGGGGGTGGGGGGGGGGGGGGGTGGGGGGGGGGGGGGGTGGGGGGGGGGGGGGGTGGGGGGGGGGGGGGGTGGGGGGGGGGGGGGGTGGGGGGGGGGGGGGGTGGGGGGGGGGGGGGGTGGGGGGGGGGGGGGGTGGGGGGGGGGGGGGGTGGGGGGGGGGGGGGGTGGGGGGGGGGGGGGGTGGGGGGGGGGGGGGGTGGGGGGGGGGGGGGGTGGGGGGGGGGGGGGGTGGGGGGGGGGGGGGGTGGGGGGGGGGGGGGGTGGGGGGGGGGGGGGGTGGGGGGGGGGGGGGGTGGGGGGGGGGGGGGGTGGGGGGGGGGGGGGGTGGGGGGGGGGGGGGGTGGGGGGGGGGGGGGGTGGGGGGGGGGGGGGGTGGGGGGGGGGGGGGGTGGGGGGGGGGGGGGGTGGGGGGGGGGGGGGGTGGGGGGGGGGGGGGGTGGGGGGGGGGGGGGGTGGGGGGGGGGGGGGGTGGGGGGGGGGGGGGGTGGGGGGGGGGGGGGGTGGGGGGGGGGGGGGGTGGGGGGGGGGGGGGGTGGGGGGGGGGGGGGGTGGGGGGGGGGGGGGGTGGGGGGGGGGGGGGGTGGGGGGGGGGGGGGGTGGGGGGGGGGGGGGGTGGGGGGGGGGGGGGGTGGGGGGGGGGGGGGGTGGGGGGGGGGGGGGGTGGGGGGGGGGGGGGGTGGGGGGGGGGGGGGGTGGGGGGGGGGGGGGGTGGGGGGGGGGGGGGGTGGGGGGGGGGGGGGGTGGGGGGGGGGGGGGGTGGGGGGGGGGGGGGGTGGGGGGGGGGGGGGGTGGGGGGGGGGGGGGGTGGGGGGGGGGGGGGGTGGGGGGGGGGGGGGGTGGGGGGGGGGGGGGGTGGGGGGGGGGGGGGGTGGGGGGGGGGGGGGGTGGGGGGGGGGGGGGGTGGGGGGGGGGGGGGGTGGGGGGGGGGGGGGGTGGGGGGGGGGGGGGGTGGGGGGGGGGGGGGGTGGGGGGGGGGGGGGGTGGGGGGGGGGGGGGGTGGGGGGGGGGGGGGGTGGGGGGGGGGGGGGGTGGGGGGGGGGGGGGGTGGGGGGGGGGGGGGGTGGGGGGGGGGGGGGGTGGGGGGGGGGGGGGGTGGGGGGGGGGGGGGGTGGGGGGGGGGGGGGGTGGGGGGGGGGGGGGGTGGGGGGGGGGGGGGGTGGGGGGGGGGGGGGGTGGGGGGGGGGGGGGGTGGGGGGGGGGGGGGGTGGGGGGGGGGGGGGGTGGGGGGGGGGGGGGGTGGGGGGGGGGGGGGGTGGGGGGGGGGGGGGGTGGGGGGGGGGGGGGGTGGGGGGGGGGGGGGGTGGGGGGGGGGGGGGGTGGGGGGGGGGGGGGGTGGGGGGGGGGGGGGGTGGGGGGGGGGGGGGGTGGGGGGGGGGGGGGGTGGGGGGGGGGGGGGGTGGGGGGGGGGGGGGGTGGGGGGGGGGGGGGGTGGGGGGGGGGGGGGGTGGGGGGGGGGGGGGGTGGGGGGGGGGGGGGGTGGGGGGGGGGGGGGGTGGGGGGGGGGGGGGGTGGGGGGGGGGGGGGGTGGGGGGGGGGGGGGGTGGGGGGGGGGGGGGGTGGGGGGGGGGGGGGGTGGGGGGGGGGGGGGGTGGGGGGGGGGGGGGGTGGGGGGGGGGGGGGGTGGGGGGGGGGGGGGGTGGGGGGGGGGGGGGGTGGGGGGGGGGGGGGGTGGGGGGGGGGGGGGGTGGGGGGGGGGGGGGGTGGGGGGGGGGGGGGGTGGGGGGGGGGGGGGGTGGGGGGGGGGGGGGGTGGGGGGGGGGGGGGGTGGGGGGGGGGGGGGGTGGGGGGGGGGGGGGGTGGGGGGGGGGGGGGGTGGGGGGGGGGGGGGGTGGGGGGGGGGGGGGGTGGGGGGGGGGGGGGGTGGGGGGGGGGGGGGGTGGGGGGGGGGGGGGGTGGGGGGGGGGGGGGGTGGGGGGGGGGGGGGGTGGGGGGGGGGGGGGGTGGGGGGGGGGGGGGGTGGGGGGGGGGGGGGGTGGGGGGGGGGGGGGGTGGGGGGGGGGGGGGGTGGGGGGGGGGGGGGGTGGGGGGGGGGGGGGGTGGGGGGGGGGGGGGGTGGGGGGGGGGGGGGGTGGGGGGGGGGGGGGGTGGGGGGGGGGGGGGGTGGGGGGGGGGGGGGGTGGGGGGGGGGGGGGGTGGGGGGGGGGGGGGGTGGGGGGGGGGGGGGGTGGGGGGGGGGGGGGGTGGGGGGGGGGGGGGGTGGGGGGGGGGGGGGGTGGGGGGGGGGGGGGGTGGGGGGGGGGGGGGGTGGGGGGGGGGGGGGGTGGGGGGGGGGGGGGGTGGGGGGGGGGGGGGGTGGGGGGGGGGGGGGGTGGGGGGGGGGGGGGGTGGGGGGGGGGGGGGGTGGGGGGGGGGGGGGGTGGGGGGGGGGGGGGGTGGGGGGGGGGGGGGGTGGGGGGGGGGGGGGGTGGGGGGGGGGGGGGGTGGGGGGGGGGGGGGGTGGGGGGGGGGGGGGGTGGGGGGGGGGGGGGGTGGGGGGGGGGGGGGGTGGGGGGGGGGGGGGGTGGGGGGGGGGGGGGGTGGGGGGGGGGGGGGGTGGGGGGGGGGGGGGGTGGGGGGGGGGGGGGGTGGGGGGGGGGGGGGGTGGGGGGGGGGGGGGGTGGGGGGGGGGGGGGGTGGGGGGGGGGGGGGGTGGGGGGGGGGGGGGGTGGGGGGGGGGGGGGGTGGGGGGGGGGGGGGGTGGGGGGGGGGGGGGGTGGGGGGGGGGGGGGGTGGGGGGGGGGGGGGGTGGGGGGGGGGGGGGGTGGGGGGGGGGGGGGGTGGGGGGGGGGGGGGGTGGGGGGGGGGGGGGGTGGGGGGGGGGGGGGGTGGGGGGGGGGGGGGGTGGGGGGGGGGGGGGGTGGGGGGGGGGGGGGGTGGGGGGGGGGGGGGGTGGGGGGGGGGGGGGGTGGGGGGGGGGGGGGGTGGGGGGGGGGGGGGGTGGGGGGGGGGGGGGGTGGGGGGGGGGGGGGGTGGGGGGGGGGGGGGGTGGGGGGGGGGGGGGGTGGGGGGGGGGGGGGGTGGGGGGGGGGGGGGGTGGGGGGGGGGGGGGGTGGGGGGGGGGGGGGGTGGGGGGGGGGGGGGGTGGGGGGGGGGGGGGGTGGGGGGGGGGGGGGGTGGGGGGGGGGGGGGGTGGGGGGGGGGGGGGGTGGGGGGGGGGGGGGGTGGGGGGGGGGGGGGGTGGGGGGGGGGGGGGGTGGGGGGGGGGGGGGGTGGGGGGGGGGGGGGGTGGGGGGGGGGGGGGGTGGGGGGGGGGGGGGGTGGGGGGGGGGGGGGGTGGGGGGGGGGGGGGGTGGGGGGGGGGGGGGGTGGGGGGGGGGGGGGGTGGGGGGGGGGGGGGGTGGGGGGGGGGGGGGGTGGGGGGGGGGGGGGGTGGGGGGGGGGGGGGGTGGGGGGGGGGGGGGGTGGGGGGGGGGGGGGGTGGGGGGGGGGGGGGGTGGGGGGGGGGGGGGGTGGGGGGGGGGGGGGGTGGGGGGGGGGGGGGGTGGGGGGGGGGGGGGGTGGGGGGGGGGGGGGGTGGGGGGGGGGGGGGGTGGGGGGGGGGGGGGGTGGGGGGGGGGGGGGGTGGGGGGGGGGGGGGGTGGGGGGGGGGGGGGGTGGGGGGGGGGGGGGGTGGGGGGGGGGGGGGGTGGGGGGGGGGGGGGGTGGGGGGGGGGGGGGGTGGGGGGGGGGGGGGGTGGGGGGGGGGGGGGGTGGGGGGGGGGGGGGGTGGGGGGGGGGGGGGGTGGGGGGGGGGGGGGGTGGGGGGGGGGGGGGGTGGGGGGGGGGGGGGGTGGGGGGGGGGGGGGGTGGGGGGGGGGGGGGGTGGGGGGGGGGGGGGGTGGGGGGGGGGGGGGGTGGGGGGGGGGGGGGGTGGGGGGGGGGGGGGGTGGGGGGGGGGGGGGGTGGGGGGGGGGGGGGGTGGGGGGGGGGGGGGGTGGGGGGGGGGGGGGGTGGGGGGGGGGGGGGGTGGGGGGGGGGGGGGGTGGGGGGGGGGGGGGGTGGGGGGGGGGGGGGGTGGGGGGGGGGGGGGGTGGGGGGGGGGGGGGGTGGGGGGGGGGGGGGGTGGGGGGGGGGGGGGGTGGGGGGGGGGGGGGGTGGGGGGGGGGGGGGGTGGGGGGGGGGGGGGGTGGGGGGGGGGGGGGGTGGGGGGGGGGGGGGGTGGGGGGGGGGGGGGGTGGGGGGGGGGGGGGGTGGGGGGGGGGGGGGGTGGGGGGGGGGGGGGGTGGGGGGGGGGGGGGGTGGGGGGGGGGGGGGGTGGGGGGGGGGGGGGGTGGGGGGGGGGGGGGGTGGGGGGGGGGGGGGGTGGGGGGGGGGGGGGGTGGGGGGGGGGGGGGGTGGGGGGGGGGGGGGGTGGGGGGGGGGGGGGGTGGGGGGGGGGGGGGGTGGGGGGGGGGGGGGGTGGGGGGGGGGGGGGGTGGGGGGGGGGGGGGGTGGGGGGGGGGGGGGGTGGGGGGGGGGGGGGGTGGGGGGGGGGGGGGGTGGGGGGGGGGGGGGGTGGGGGGGGGGGGGGGTGGGGGGGGGGGGGGGTGGGGGGGGGGGGGGGTGGGGGGGGGGGGGGGTGGGGGGGGGGGGGGGTGGGGGGGGGGGGGGGTGGGGGGGGGGGGGGGTGGGGGGGGGGGGGGGTGGGGGGGGGGGGGGGTGGGGGGGGGGGGGGGTGGGGGGGGGGGGGGGTGGGGGGGGGGGGGGGTGGGGGGGGGGGGGGGTGGGGGGGGGGGGGGGTGGGGGGGGGGGGGGGTGGGGGGGGGGGGGGGTGGGGGGGGGGGGGGGTGGGGGGGGGGGGGGGTGGGGGGGGGGGGGGGTGGGGGGGGGGGGGGGTGGGGGGGGGGGGGGGTGGGGGGGGGGGGGGGTGGGGGGGGGGGGGGGTGGGGGGGGGGGGGGGTGGGGGGGGGGGGGGGTGGGGGGGGGGGGGGGTGGGGGGGGGGGGGGGTGGGGGGGGGGGGGGGTGGGGGGGGGGGGGGGTGGGGGGGGGGGGGGGTGGGGGGGGGGGGGGGTGGGGGGGGGGGGGGGTGGGGGGGGGGGGGGGTGGGGGGGGGGGGGGGTGGGGGGGGGGGGGGGTGGGGGGGGGGGGGGGTGGGGGGGGGGGGGGGTGGGGGGGGGGGGGGGTGGGGGGGGGGGGGGGTGGGGGGGGGGGGGGGTGGGGGGGGGGGGGGGTGGGGGGGGGGGGGGGTGGGGGGGGGGGGGGGTGGGGGGGGGGGGGGGTGGGGGGGGGGGGGGGTGGGGGGGGGGGGGGGTGGGGGGGGGGGGGGGTGGGGGGGGGGGGGGGTGGGGGGGGGGGGGGGTGGGGGGGGGGGGGGGTGGGGGGGGGGGGGGGTGGGGGGGGGGGGGGGTGGGGGGGGGGGGGGGTGGGGGGGGGGGGGGGTGGGGGGGGGGGGGGGTGGGGGGGGGGGGGGGTGGGGGGGGGGGGGGGTGGGGGGGGGGGGGGGTGGGGGGGGGGGGGGGTGGGGGGGGGGGGGGGTGGGGGGGGGGGGGGGTGGGGGGGGGGGGGGGTGGGGGGGGGGGGGGGTGGGGGGGGGGGGGGGTGGGGGGGGGGGGGGGTGGGGGGGGGGGGGGGTGGGGGGGGGGGGGGGTGGGGGGGGGGGGGGGTGGGGGGGGGGGGGGGTGGGGGGGGGGGGGGGTGGGGGGGGGGGGGGGTGGGGGGGGGGGGGGGTGGGGGGGGGGGGGGGTGGGGGGGGGGGGGGGTGGGGGGGGGGGGGGGTGGGGGGGGGGGGGGGTGGGGGGGGGGGGGGGTGGGGGGGGGGGGGGGTGGGGGGGGGGGGGGGTGGGGGGGGGGGGGGGTGGGGGGGGGGGGGGGTGGGGGGGGGGGGGGGTGGGGGGGGGGGGGGGTGGGGGGGGGGGGGGGTGGGGGGGGGGGGGGGTGGGGGGGGGGGGGGGTGGGGGGGGGGGGGGGTGGGGGGGGGGGGGGGTGGGGGGGGGGGGGGGTGGGGGGGGGGGGGGGTGGGGGGGGGGGGGGGTGGGGGGGGGGGGGGGTGGGGGGGGGGGGGGGTGGGGGGGGGGGGGGGTGGGGGGGGGGGGGGGTGGGGGGGGGGGGGGGTGGGGGGGGGGGGGGGTGGGGGGGGGGGGGGGTGGGGGGGGGGGGGGGTGGGGGGGGGGGGGGGTGGGGGGGGGGGGGGGTGGGGGGGGGGGGGGGTGGGGGGGGGGGGGGGTGGGGGGGGGGGGGGGTGGGGGGGGGGGGGGGTGGGGGGGGGGGGGGGTGGGGGGGGGGGGGGGTGGGGGGGGGGGGGGGTGGGGGGGGGGGGGGGTGGGGGGGGGGGGGGGTGGGGGGGGGGGGGGGTGGGGGGGGGGGGGGGTGGGGGGGGGGGGGGGTGGGGGGGGGGGGGGGTGGGGGGGGGGGGGGGTGGGGGGGGGGGGGGGTGGGGGGGGGGGGGGGTGGGGGGGGGGGGGGGTGGGGGGGGGGGGGGGTGGGGGGGGGGGGGGGTGGGGGGGGGGGGGGGTGGGGGGGGGGGGGGGTGGGGGGGGGGGGGGGTGGGGGGGGGGGGGGGTGGGGGGGGGGGGGGGTGGGGGGGGGGGGGGGTGGGGGGGGGGGGGGGTGGGGGGGGGGGGGGGTGGGGGGGGGGGGGGGTGGGGGGGGGGGGGGGTGGGGGGGGGGGGGGGTGGGGGGGGGGGGGGGTGGGGGGGGGGGGGGGTGGGGGGGGGGGGGGGTGGGGGGGGGGGGGGGTGGGGGGGGGGGGGGGTGGGGGGGGGGGGGGGTGGGGGGGGGGGGGGGTGGGGGGGGGGGGGGGTGGGGGGGGGGGGGGGTGGGGGGGGGGGGGGGTGGGGGGGGGGGGGGGTGGGGGGGGGGGGGGGTGGGGGGGGGGGGGGGTGGGGGGGGGGGGGGGTGGGGGGGGGGGGGGGTGGGGGGGGGGGGGGGTGGGGGGGGGGGGGGGTGGGGGGGGGGGGGGGTGGGGGGGGGGGGGGGTGGGGGGGGGGGGGGGTGGGGGGGGGGGGGGGTGGGGGGGGGGGGGGGTGGGGGGGGGGGGGGGTGGGGGGGGGGGGGGGTGGGGGGGGGGGGGGGTGGGGGGGGGGGGGGGTGGGGGGGGGGGGGGGTGGGGGGGGGGGGGGGTGGGGGGGGGGGGGGGTGGGGGGGGGGGGGGGTGGGGGGGGGGGGGGGTGGGGGGGGGGGGGGGTGGGGGGGGGGGGGGGTGGGGGGGGGGGGGGGTGGGGGGGGGGGGGGGTGGGGGGGGGGGGGGGTGGGGGGGGGGGGGGGTGGGGGGGGGGGGGGGTGGGGGGGGGGGGGGGTGGGGGGGGGGGGGGGTGGGGGGGGGGGGGGGTGGGGGGGGGGGGGGGTGGGGGGGGGGGGGGGTGGGGGGGGGGGGGGGTGGGGGGGGGGGGGGGTGGGGGGGGGGGGGGGTGGGGGGGGGGGGGGGTGGGGGGGGGGGGGGGTGGGGGGGGGGGGGGGTGGGGGGGGGGGGGGGTGGGGGGGGGGGGGGGTGGGGGGGGGGGGGGGTGGGGGGGGGGGGGGGTGGGGGGGGGGGGGGGTGGGGGGGGGGGGGGGTGGGGGGGGGGGGGGGTGGGGGGGGGGGGGGGTGGGGGGGGGGGGGGGTGGGGGGGGGGGGGGGTGGGGGGGGGGGGGGGTGGGGGGGGGGGGGGGTGGGGGGGGGGGGGGGTGGGGGGGGGGGGGGGTGGGGGGGGGGGGGGGTGGGGGGGGGGGGGGGTGGGGGGGGGGGGGGGTGGGGGGGGGGGGGGGTGGGGGGGGGGGGGGGTGGGGGGGGGGGGGGGTGGGGGGGGGGGGGGGTGGGGGGGGGGGGGGGTGGGGGGGGGGGGGGGTGGGGGGGGGGGGGGGTGGGGGGGGGGGGGGGTGGGGGGGGGGGGGGGTGGGGGGGGGGGGGGGTGGGGGGGGGGGGGGGTGGGGGGGGGGGGGGGTGGGGGGGGGGGGGGGTGGGGGGGGGGGGGGGTGGGGGGGGGGGGGGGTGGGGGGGGGGGGGGGTGGGGGGGGGGGGGGGTGGGGGGGGGGGGGGGTGGGGGGGGGGGGGGGTGGGGGGGGGGGGGGGTGGGGGGGGGGGGGGGTGGGGGGGGGGGGGGGTGGGGGGGGGGGGGGGTGGGGGGGGGGGGGGGTGGGGGGGGGGGGGGGTGGGGGGGGGGGGGGGTGGGGGGGGGGGGGGGTGGGGGGGGGGGGGGGTGGGGGGGGGGGGGGGTGGGGGGGGGGGGGGGTGGGGGGGGGGGGGGGTGGGGGGGGGGGGGGGTGGGGGGGGGGGGGGGTGGGGGGGGGGGGGGGTGGGGGGGGGGGGGGGTGGGGGGGGGGGGGGGTGGGGGGGGGGGGGGGTGGGGGGGGGGGGGGGTGGGGGGGGGGGGGGGTGGGGGGGGGGGGGGGTGGGGGGGGGGGGGGGTGGGGGGGGGGGGGGGTGGGGGGGGGGGGGGGTGGGGGGGGGGGGGGGTGGGGGGGGGGGGGGG
This sequence comes from Sphaerodactylus townsendi, assembly GCF_021028975.2. Taxonomy (NCBI): domain Eukaryota; kingdom Metazoa; phylum Chordata; class Lepidosauria; order Squamata; family Sphaerodactylidae; genus Sphaerodactylus; species Sphaerodactylus townsendi. Next base: position 5,220,050 of record NC_059427.1, read on the forward strand.
TGGGGGGGGGGGGGGGTGGGGGGGGGGGGGGGTGGGGGGGGGGGGGGGTGGGGGGGGGGGGGGGTGGGGGGGGGGGGGGGTGGGGGGGGGGGGGGGTGGGGGGGGGGGGGGGTGGGGGGGGGGGGGGGTGGGGGGGGGGGGGGGTGGGGGGGGGGGGGGGTGGGGGGGGGGGGGGGTGGGGGGGGGGGGGGGTGGGGGGGGGGGGGGGTGGGGGGGGGGGGGGGTGGGGGGGGGGGGGGGTGGGGGGGGGGGGGGGTGGGGGGGGGGGGGGGTGGGGGGGGGGGGGGGTGGGGGGGGGGGGGGGTGGGGGGGGGGGGGGGTGGGGGGGGGGGGGGGTGGGGGGGGGGGGGGGTGGGGGGGGGGGGGGGTGGGGGGGGGGGGGGGTGGGGGGGGGGGGGGGTGGGGGGGGGGGGGGGTGGGGGGGGGGGGGGGTGGGGGGGGGGGGGGGTGGGGGGGGGGGGGGGTGGGGGGGGGGGGGGGTGGGGGGGGGGGGGGGTGGGGGGGGGGGGGGGTGGGGGGGGGGGGGGGTGGGGGGGGGGGGGGGTGGGGGGGGGGGGGGGTGGGGGGGGGGGGGGGTGGGGGGGGGGGGGGGTGGGGGGGGGGGGGGGTGGGGGGGGGGGGGGGTGGGGGGGGGGGGGGGTGGGGGGGGGGGGGGGTGGGGGGGGGGGGGGGTGGGGGGGGGGGGGGGTGGGGGGGGGGGGGGGTGGGGGGGGGGGGGGGTGGGGGGGGGGGGGGGTGGGGGGGGGGGGGGGTGGGGGGGGGGGGGGGTGGGGGGGGGGGGGGGTGGGGGGGGGGGGGGGTGGGGGGGGGGGGGGGTGGGGGGGGGGGGGGGTGGGGGGGGGGGGGGGTGGGGGGGGGGGGGGGTGGGGGGGGGGGGGGGTGGGGGGGGGGGGGGGTGGGGGGGGGGGGGGGTGGGGGGGGGGGGGGGTGGGGGGGGGGGGGGGTGGGGGGGGGGGGGGGTGGGGGGGGGGGGGGGTGGGGGGGGGGGGGGGTGGGGGGGGGGGGGGGTGGGGGGGGGGGGGGGTGGGGGGGGGGGGGGGTGGGGGGGGGGGGGGGTGGGGGGGGGGGGGGGTGGGGGGGGGGGGGGGTGGGGGGGGGGGGGGGTGGGGGGGGGGGGGGGTGGGGGGGGGGGGGGGTGGGGGGGGGGGGGGGTGGGGGGGGGGGGGGGTGGGGGGGGGGGGGGGTGGGGGGGGGGGGGGGTGGGGGGGGGGGGGGGTGGGGGGGGGGGGGGGTGGGGGGGGGGGGGGGTGGGGGGGGGGGGGGGTGGGGGGGGGGGGGGGTGGGGGGGGGGGGGGGTGGGGGGGGGGGGGGGTGGGGGGGGGGGGGGGTGGGGGGGGGGGGGGGTGGGGGGGGGGGGGGGTGGGGGGGGGGGGGGGTGGGGGGGGGGGGGGGTGGGGGGGGGGGGGGGTGGGGGGGGGGGGGGGTGGGGGGGGGGGGGGGTGGGGGGGGGGGGGGGTGGGGGGGGGGGGGGGTGGGGGGGGGGGGGGGTGGGGGGGGGGGGGGGTGGGGGGGGGGGGGGGTGGGGGGGGGGGGGGGTGGGGGGGGGGGGGGGTGGGGGGGGGGGGGGGTGGGGGGGGGGGGGGGTGGGGGGGGGGGGGGGTGGGGGGGGGGGGGGGTGGGGGGGGGGGGGGGTGGGGGGGGGGGGGGGTGGGGGGGGGGGGGGGTGGGGGGGGGGGGGGGTGGGGGGGGGGGGGGGTGGGGGGGGGGGGGGGTGGGGGGGGGGGGGGGTGGGGGGGGGGGGGGGTGGGGGGGGGGGGGGGTGGGGGGGGGGGGGGGTGGGGGGGGGGGGGGGTGGGGGGGGGGGGGGGTGGGGGGGGGGGGGGGTGGGGGGGGGGGGGGGTGGGGGGGGGGGGGGGTGGGGGGGGGGGGGGGTGGGGGGGGGGGGGGGTGGGGGGGGGGGGGGGTGGGGGGGGGGGGGGGTGGGGGGGGGGGGGGGTGGGGGGGGGGGGGGGTGGGGGGGGGGGGGGGTGGGGGGGGGGGGGGGTGGGGGGGGGGGGGGGTGGGGGGGGGGGGGGGTGGGGGGGGGGGGGGGTGGGGGGGGGGGGGGGTGGGGGGGGGGGGGGGTGGGGGGGGGGGGGGGTGGGGGGGGGGGGGGGTGGGGGGGGGGGGGGGTGGGGGGGGGGGGGGGTGGGGGGGGGGGGGGGTGGGGGGGGGGGGGGGTGGGGGGGGGGGGGGGTGGGGGGGGGGGGGGGTGGGGGGGGGGGGGGGTGGGGGGGGGGGGGGGTGGGGGGGGGGGGGGGTGGGGGGGGGGGGGGGTGGGGGGGGGGGGGGGTGGGGGGGGGGGGGGGTGGGGGGGGGGGGGGGTGGGGGGGGGGGGGGGTGGGGGGGGGGGGGGGTGGGGGGGGGGGGGGGTGGGGGGGGGGGGGGGTGGGGGGGGGGGGGGGTGGGGGGGGGGGGGGGTGGGGGGGGGGGGGGGTGGGGGGGGGGGGGGGTGGGGGGGGGGGGGGGTGGGGGGGGGGGGGGGTGGGGGGGGGGGGGGGTGGGGGGGGGGGGGGGTGGGGGGGGGGGGGGGTGGGGGGGGGGGGGGGTGGGGGGGGGGGGGGGTGGGGGGGGGGGGGGGTGGGGGGGGGGGGGGGTGGGGGGGGGGGGGGGTGGGGGGGGGGGGGGGTGGGGGGGGGGGGGGGTGGGGGGGGGGGGGGGTGGGGGGGGGGGGGGGTGGGGGGGGGGGGGGGTGGGGGGGGGGGGGGGTGGGGGGGGGGGGGGGTGGGGGGGGGGGGGGGTGGGGGGGGGGGGGGGTGGGGGGGGGGGGGGGTGGGGGGGGGGGGGGGTGGGGGGGGGGGGGGGTGGGGGGGGGGGGGGGTGGGGGGGGGGGGGGGTGGGGGGGGGGGGGGGTGGGGGGGGGGGGGGGTGGGGGGGGGGGGGGGTGGGGGGGGGGGGGGGTGGGGGGGGGGGGGGGTGGGGGGGGGGGGGGGTGGGGGGGGGGGGGGGTGGGGGGGGGGGGGGGTGGGGGGGGGGGGGGGTGGGGGGGGGGGGGGGTGGGGGGGGGGGGGGGTGGGGGGGGGGGGGGGTGGGGGGGGGGGGGGGTGGGGGGGGGGGGGGGTGGGGGGGGGGGGGGGTGGGGGGGGGGGGGGGTGGGGGGGGGGGGGGGTGGGGGGGGGGGGGGGTGGGGGGGGGGGGGGGTGGGGGGGGGGGGGGGTGGGGGGGGGGGGGGGTGGGGGGGGGGGGGGGTGGGGGGGGGGGGGGGTGGGGGGGGGGGGGGGTGGGGGGGGGGGGGGGTGGGGGGGGGGGGGGGTGGGGGGGGGGGGGGGTGGGGGGGGGGGGGGGTGGGGGGGGGGGGGGGTGGGGGGGGGGGGGGGTGGGGGGGGGGGGGGGTGGGGGGGGGGGGGGGTGGGGGGGGGGGGGGGTGGGGGGGGGGGGGGGTGGGGGGGGGGGGGGGTGGGGGGGGGGGGGGGTGGGGGGGGGGGGGGGTGGGGGGGGGGGGGGGTGGGGGGGGGGGGGGGTGGGGGGGGGGGGGGGTGGGGGGGGGGGGGGGTGGGGGGGGGGGGGGGTGGGGGGGGGGGGGGGTGGGGGGGGGGGGGGGTGGGGGGGGGGGGGGGTGGGGGGGGGGGGGGGTGGGGGGGGGGGGGGGTGGGGGGGGGGGGGGGTGGGGGGGGGGGGGGGTGGGGGGGGGGGGGGGTGGGGGGGGGGGGGGGTGGGGGGGGGGGGGGGTGGGGGGGGGGGGGGGTGGGGGGGGGGGGGGGTGGGGGGGGGGGGGGGTGGGGGGGGGGGGGGGTGGGGGGGGGGGGGGGTGGGGGGGGGGGGGGGTGGGGGGGGGGGGGGGTGGGGGGGGGGGGGGGTGGGGGGGGGGGGGGGTGGGGGGGGGGGGGGGTGGGGGGGGGGGGGGGTGGGGGGGGGGGGGGGTGGGGGGGGGGGGGGGTGGGGGGGGGGGGGGGTGGGGGGGGGGGGGGGTGGGGGGGGGGGGGGGTGGGGGGGGGGGGGGGTGGGGGGGGGGGGGGGTGGGGGGGGGGGGGGGTGGGGGGGGGGGGGGGTGGGGGGGGGGGGGGGTGGGGGGGGGGGGGGGTGGGGGGGGGGGGGGGTGGGGGGGGGGGGGGGTGGGGGGGGGGGGGGGTGGGGGGGGGGGGGGGTGGGGGGGGGGGGGGGTGGGGGGGGGGGGGGGTGGGGGGGGGGGGGGGTGGGGGGGGGGGGGGGTGGGGGGGGGGGGGGGTGGGGGGGGGGGGGGGTGGGGGGGGGGGGGGGTGGGGGGGGGGGGGGGTGGGGGGGGGGGGGGGTGGGGGGGGGGGGGGGTGGGGGGGGGGGGGGGTGGGGGGGGGGGGGGGTGGGGGGGGGGGGGGGTGGGGGGGGGGGGGGGTGGGGGGGGGGGGGGGTGGGGGGGGGGGGGGGTGGGGGGGGGGGGGGGTGGGGGGGGGGGGGGGTGGGGGGGGGGGGGGGTGGGGGGGGGGGGGGGTGGGGGGGGGGGGGGGTGGGGGGGGGGGGGGGTGGGGGGGGGGGGGGGTGGGGGGGGGGGGGGGTGGGGGGGGGGGGGGGTGGGGGGGGGGGGGGGTGGGGGGGGGGGGGGGTGGGGGGGGGGGGGGGTGGGGGGGGGGGGGGGTGGGGGGGGGGGGGGGTGGGGGGGGATAATAATAATAATAATAATAATAATAATAATAATAATAATAATAATGTTGGCCAACCATTTTCTCTGGAGGGCCAGCAATAGAGTGTGGAAGTACAGACCCTTCCTCCTGGCACTGGAATTCAGGGGATTTCTGCTTCTGAATGTGGAGGTTCCATTTAGTCACCAAAACCAGTAGTTGCTTATAGACCTATTAGTATAAGGCAAATCCCCCCACCCCCAACATCTTCTGTTTAAAGCCAGTCACTCCAGGCTGCAAGGTTCTCTTCTCCAGCAGCACTGTAGTGGTTAAGAGCAGGTGTACTCTAATCTGGAGGAACCGGGTTTGATTTCCCGCTCTACTGCTTGAGCTGCGGAGGCTTATCTGGGGAATTCAGATTAGCCTGCACACTCCAACACACGCCAGCTGGGTGACCTTGGGCTAGTCACAGTTCTTCTGAGCTCTCTCAGCCCCACCTACCTCACAAGGTGTTTGTTGTGAAGGGGGAAGGGAAAGGAGTTTGTAAGTCCCTTTGAGTCTCCTACAGGAGAGAAAGGGGGGGGATATAAATCCAACTCTTCTTCTCTTGCGGACAATCCAGGAAGAACAATCCAGTGAGGCACAAGGAGGCACCCTTGCCTCAAGATGAGGCGAGGGAAAGTTTTCCCGTTATGGAGATTAAGTCGCTCCACTTCCTGAAACCCAGTCGTACTTTCCTTTCCCTCCCCAAACAAACTGGTTGAACTGTCTGTCTGAGATGGATTTCAGAGGAGGTCTCGGAAGAGGAACAGCTTGGTCCCCAATGGCCAGAAAGTGGGGAACAGAAATGGAAGCACCCCAAATATCCCCACTAGCCTTGGGCATCTTACTGGGGATCACTGGCTTGACCAGCTTATTGCCAGGTGAGCCGGAGAGTTTTGTGCATCTTTCTGTTTAGATCCAGGGAATTCGGGGAGCAGCTTCCTTTCCAAGAATTGCATCCACGAAAAGGAGAGCATCTATGAATTGGGGCACCTGCGTTTTTGCAAAGGATTGTGGTTTTAAGAAAGTAGCCTTCTTGTACTGTAGCAGAACAGCTAGATTTGAGTCCAGTGGCACTTTACGTTTTTGAGGTGTGATCTTTTGAGACTCAATGCTCCCTTCATCAGATACAATGGGAGCTGTGACTCTCAACAACTCATAACTCCTGCATCCCCCATCCCATTGGTCTCTCAGGTGCTACTAGACTGGAATTTAACTCTTCAGTTTTCAGACAAATAAAACTTACCCTCTAAAAGGGGAAACATTGTCGGATACGGGGTTCTTTTCCATCATTTTATTCTCACTCCCATTTCAGTTTTTGTGTTCTGCGTGGAGTTGCTCGACGTGGTGATCATCTTGACCAACATCCTGCTTCTGGCGAGAGGCATCGTCTTTGTCATAAGTAAGCGTGAAGCAGACTATGGGCAGACCATGTCGTTCTGTGGGAGAGTCTGACAAGACCAGATCCAAATGAGAATCTCAGTGGATCCCCTTGGGACCAGGCCCAAAAAGAAAGGATGGGCTGACAAGTTATGGCCATTTGACAGTTCTTTCTACTGGCAAGCCACTGCTATTTTCCCTCCCCCTCCCCCATCTTTCTATCACTACATTTTGGCCCACTCACCCCCCCTTTGAAAGAGTTCATTCAAATGAAGAACGTGGTTTTCTTCTCCTCCAGTTTTATACTCACAGCAACCCTGTGAGGTAATTTCAGGGAGGTTCATGGCTCGGTGAAGATTTGAGCCTGGGTCCATCACCCATTTCCATCTAACACTTTGACTTTTTACTCGGTGGGGCTGCCCTTTACCCACCCTTCAGAAAAAAAATGAATCACACTTTTATTTAGAAGGAATCACATGATGCTGTGGTTACTTCTAAATAAAAGTGATTCATTTTTCTTTCTAGGAGAGGAGATAGAAAAATGTGATTGCTAATAGTGGCAGCTATGGCTGTCAATCTCCAGGTGGGGCCTAGTGTTCACTAGAAATTACAACCGGACACCAGACTACAGAGATGAATCCTCCTGGAGGACATGGCAGCTTCAGAGGATGGACTGTATGGGATTGCACCTTGCTTAGTTCCCTTCCCTCTCCCCAGACTCTGCCCTCCCCAGTATCCACTTCAAAATCTTCAGAAATTCCCAGTCTCAAAACAGGCCCTTGGTTTCCCTGCCATCTCTCATGGAGAAAACACACACAAAACCCAGCAACTCTTGCTCAGGTTCCAACAATAGCATCTGAAAGGACCACAAACAGAGGTTGGGAGATGCCTGGAGATTTACCAGGGTTTAGGAAGGGAAAGGAGTTCAGTGGGGTTCACCTTCCAAAGCAGCCATTTGGTCCAGGGGGTCTGATCTCCATCACCGGGAAATCAGTGGTAATAGCAGGATATGACCAGCCAGCACCTGCAGGTTGGCATCCCTGACCCATATAACATCCTTCCCTCTATGTCTCTCTTCATAGAACCGGTTGTCAAGATCATGGCAAATGATCATCCCAGCCTGCTGAATCAGATGAGGATCATCTTCTTCTTAATTTGTAAGGGTTCCATGCTCGTATAGAGTTGCCAGTTCAGGGTTTGCCATAGAATCCACCTTGCACCATAGAATCCACCATAGAATCCACCTTGCACCATAGAATCCACCATACAGGTTCCATGCTCGTATAGAGTTGCCAGTTCAGGGTTTGCCATAGAATCCACCTTGCAGGGCAGCCTAGAGCTCAGTTGAAATACAGTGGAACCTCGGTTTTCATTGCCTTCGGTTTTCATCGGTTTTGGTTTTCATCGATTTTTTTCCAGTGAAAAATTTGTCTCAGTCTTCATCGATTTGCCTCGGCTTTCATTGATTTGCAGCAAGGTTTGTGGAGAAAAATCACCCAGACAAAGCTGTTGCAGGCCATGTCTGCAACTTGTTTAATGAAAATGTCTTGCCCCATTTCAGACAAATCTTAAAGAGGCGTCAGAAACAGACCTCTTTGGACAGCTTTCTGGCGCGACATTGGTCCACTGGCTCTGAAGCTGGTCCTAGTGTTATTGTTCGTTACTGTTTTCAGCATTAAACACTATGTTTATTAACCAAAAAAAGGGTTTTTGGTATGTTTTTTGGAGTGCCTAGAACGGATTAATTGGATTTACATTCATTCCTATGGAAAAGATTGCCTCGGTTTTCATCGGTTTCGGTTTTCATCGATTCTTTTTGGACAGATGACCAACAAAAACCGAGGTTCTACTGTAATGGGAGATCTCCAGATGCCACCTGGAGGCTTACAACCCCAAGTCGGCCACTGTTTGGATGGGAGACCCCTGCTTCTAAGTCCTCCACCCTTACGTTCCTTGGTGGAAAAAACATAGGCTATAAACAACACAGGATATTAAAAACATAGCATAAAAGCAGCAGCAATAGTATTAGTATATTATCAATCAGCAATCTCATTGTGTGTGTCCTGCCTTCCTTCAAGAAGTCCACAGCCATTAACTGAGATCTGTTTTTGGAAAGTGTTTTATGGTCTGTCCACACACCAGAGATAATGGACCCCTTTGGTGAACCCTCAGGCAAGGGAAGGGAGAGGAAATGAGGCTGCAGGATGAACAGATGAGGTCTGGGGAATGGGCAAAGTTGCCAATCTGTGGCCAGGGAACCTCCCAGAATTGCTACAGAGAATTGCTGTGGAGATCAGTTCTCCTAAAGAAAATAACTGATGTGGAGGGTAGACTGTATTATCATTTTTTAATGAAGTCACAGTCACCAGTCGCTGGGTTGTGCCATAATCTCTTGACTTCCATTCTCAGATCTTCCATTCTCAGATTAAGATTGTGATTATGATTGCTGTTGTTATTACTGTTACTGGGAAGGGGGCCCTGAGGCGTCTGTACATGTAACCTCAGCTTGTGGGTTCTGTGGGGCAGAACTTGGAAGGAGTTTGCAAAAAACTAAATTTTAAACTAAATGGTTTACTTTCTTTAAGAGAGCAGCAGTGGCGTAGGAGGTTAAGAGCTCATGTGTCTAATCTGGAGGAACTGGGTTTGATTCCCAACTCTGCCGCCTGAGCTGTGGAGGCTTATCTGGGGAATTCAGATTAGCCTGTACACTCCCACATACGCCAGCTGGGTGACCTTGGGCTAGTCACAGCTTCTCGGAGCTCTCTCAGCCCCACCTACCTCACAGGGTGTTTGTTGTGAGGGGGGAAGGGCAAGGAGATTGTAAGCCCCTTTGAGTCTCCTGCAGGAGAGAAAGGGGGGATATAAATCCAAACTCTTCTTCTTCTTCTTCTTTAACATATGGCAATTATCAAACATTAACATTTAACTTAACACTCCAAGGTTCTGTTATTATTATTATTATTTTATTATTTTATTATTATTTTATTATTATTATTATTATTATTATTATTATTATTATTTATTTATTTATTTAATTTGTATACCGCCCGATCCCCGAAGGGCTCCGGGCGGTGAACAACATTCACTAAAACATCAACAGGAGCGGTCATACAAATATAAACACATAGGCTCCATCCCATAAAATAGCTTAAAACTCATAAAACTCATAAAACTGTTCAAGTTTAATTCCAAGTCCTTCTAATTACAGTCTGATAATGTCAAGTCCATTCTTCCTGCTGGCTCATGGAGTCTCCAGAGGCTTGGTGAACTGGATTCAAGATGTTGAAGGTCCATTTACATACACTCCATACATGAAGGTCCATTTACATACACAAAAACCCTGAAACCATAAATTCTAACATTTACAATATAGCAAAAATAAACAACTCCCTTCCCACTAGTTCCCAACAACATTGCCGTTACCTTAAACAGGGCTTATAAAAATCAATCAAGGCCCAGCCTGGTAGCCTTGCTTCCTCCAACCTCACGAGTTCTGCATCCTTCTGCTTCTTTTCAGACTCCACCCCTTTCTGGGTCATCCCATTCTTACCGTGCTTACATCTGAAAATAAGACAGTGTCTTATATTAATTTTTGCTCCCAAAGATGCGCTATGTCTTATTTTCAGGGGATGTCTTATTTTTCTGCTCCACAGCTGCATGCTCTGGTGTTCTGTTCGACGGGCATGCTTCGAAACAAAAACTTTGCTACGTCTTACTTTTGGGGGATGCTTTATATTTAGCACATCAGCAAAACCTCTACTATGTCTTATTTTCAGGGGATGTCTTATTTTCGGGAAAACAGGGTAGCATAGGGGTTACATACACACCTCCTTTTTTGTGGGTGGGTGCTGGAGATTTTAGATTGTGTTTGGGTTTTTAGAATGGGGTTTTATTGTGATTTTACTGTTGTATGGTTTTTATTGTAACCTGCCCTGAGACCATGGTAAAAAATGGGGAATAAATGTAAATAAAAAAATTTAAATAGAAAAATTATCCTTATTATTATTAGTCAACTTATAGGCTGCTCTTCCCTATATGGATTCAGGATGGCTTACAAAATGAATTGTATGCAATTGCATGGTATTAAATCTCACTGCGTTCTCTTCTGTTCCTCAAACCCCATCTTCCCAAGGCTCCACCCCAAAATCTCTAGGAATTTCTTAATCCAGAGTTAATAACCTCAGAGTTGGATTAGAGAGGTGTCAGAGAGGAGGCCCAAACACTCACACTCATTTTGCTTTCCCACAAGTCGTGCCACCCAATGGGACTTTAGAGAGAAAGTTGGGGGCTTCAGGAAGGGCTCCCCAAAAACCAGTGGTAGTTCTACATCTGAAACACATGTCAGGCCCTTTAAAGACCCCCATAAGATTGTCCAGAGTGGAAAATGACTTAACAGCATCACTGCTAAGCACAGGTGAAGATCTGTGGATCTGTGTTTTCTGCAGCTTAAAATCATCTCCCATTAAAGAGGGAAATTGAATTCCTTTGAATTACCAATCTCCAGGTGAGGCCTGGAGATCTTCCAGAATGACAACTGGTCTCCAGGCAAGAGAAGCCCGTTCCTCTTGAGAAGATGGCTGCTTTGGAGGGTGGATTCTATGGCATGATCAACTGCTCAGGTCCCTCCCTTTCCCAAATTCTCTGCTCCTCAGGCTCCGCCCCCAAATCTCCAGGAATTTCCCATCCCAGAGCTAGTAATCCTAAATTTCCTCCAGCTTCTTTCTCCCCTTTCTCTCTTATTTTCCATTCAGTGTCCAATGAGAGTCTGTTCTTTGATGGCCTGGTTATTGCTCTGATGCTGACTGGGATCTTCATCTTGGTTCAGAGTAAGTAAACAGGGGAATATTTCATAAAGAGGGGTTTATTTATTTATTTGTTACATTTATATACCGCCCTCCCCGAAGGTTGCATGTTTCTACCCCTGCTGTGCCCTAAACTGAGCCCCATGGCACAGAGTGGTAAGCTGCAGTACTACAGTCAACAGCTCTGTTCACAACCTGAGTTTCGATCCCGTCAGAAGTTAGTTTCAGGTAGTCGACTCAAGTTGAACTCAGCCTTCCATCCTTTTTGAGGCTGGTAAAATGAATACCCAGCTCGCTGGGGGTAAAGGGTAGACAACGGCGGAAACCACTCCGCAAACACAGTCTACCTAGCAAATGTTGTGATGTGATGTCGCCCGTTAGTGATGTAATATCCTGTTGCTTGCATAGGGGATTACATTTATCTTTTATCCTGTGCCCTACAATTAGGTTGCCGGTTGTGGGCAAGGGCATGGGGTATGTGATACTGTCTGTGGTGCCACGTCACTTTTGGTAAAAACGGGAAGTGAAATAGTTAGCTCCAGGAATCATCAAAACTCTCTATGGAGAGTTTCTGGTGATTAGAGTTTCTGGCAATTCCTAGAGCTACCTCTATCAATTCTATTTGTTTAGTTGCAAGTGATGTGGTCCTGTATGTGACTCCCTTGTAAACATTTTTTGCTCTTATTGCTGCTCTGAGTGAGTAGTTGTGGCAGGGGAGCAAGGATCTCCAACCTTTTTGAGACTGAGGACAGCTTGAGAAGGAGGGATGAGTGTCACTCCAGAAATGGCTGCCATACGAGGCCATGCAAAAACAAAGCGTCACTTCTTGATTTGCAAAAGAATTGCATAAAGGGAATCCAGAGAAATTAAGGAAAGTCATAAGGGAGGGAGTGTAGTAATGCACTGCTGACCCAGCAGCACCGTAGTAGAACGTTGGGACGCCAACGGACCTACGGCCTTCTGGTCGCATCAAGCACCCCACCTCTCATCCCCTATGAGTCAATGGTCATGAACTATCTGCTCAATCACCGGGCTTAGGACAATGGTCTTGCCCCCAGGTGAGGATTAGCTCAGACGCCACGCCTCTCAAGACGTAGGCCAGGTGAGATCATGCATCAGCATGATGATCTCCCCGACCTCCCCGGCCTCGCCTCCGAACTCGGTCCTCCCCTCCTAAGTACACCGATAGAATAACAATAAAAGTTAGTGCCAGGAACAGCAGGCTGGTAGACCGCTAGGAACACGGACCTCCACCCCCGCTGCTGGCGACTTCCACCAGATGTTATCTCCGCTCGGCTCGTTTTACGCTGACCACGCAGTCGACTACAAGCTGGTGTCAAAACCTCGAATCCTCGAACCTCCAATTCTGCTCACCGCCGCTTTGAAAGGGTCAGCGATAATGGTCCGGCTGGATCGGCGCGATCTTCAGGACTACCGTTGCATCGCTTCGTCCTCTGATCGGCGCGATCCAGAGACACGCTTCGCCCTAGATAATCTTCGTCCGGACGGAACACCGTGAGTATGGAGCTTGCAAAAGCAGGGCTTGCGACAAGCACGCTGGATCTAACTGAAAGCTGCTAGCTTAAACGCGCAGGGTCCCCTCGTAGAAGAGAAGCTGGAGCTGGCGCCAGGGGAATTGTTGAGGAGATTGAAGCTCAGTGTCCATGGTACCCAGAGGGGGACATTGAATCTTGCGGACTGGGAAAACATCGGGCGCACTCTTTCGCACACAGAGCCCGCTCGCCGATGTCACTGCTACTGACGCGGAGACAATGTTAAGTGTCGCCATCAGCCTGCAGAACTATGGTGGCCCCTTGTCAGAAAATTTTCTCGATCTTTCACCTTCAATTTCAGCCCCGAATTTTCTATCCACTAAATTGACGCTCGTCCTCCTTCTTGCCCCTTGCTTCATTTCTTCAAATTTCTCATGTCAGTCAGCCTCTTGCTCACTTTCATTCCGGGTTACCGTAGACTGCCAGCCACGAATGGCGCTGGTTTAAAACCAAGATGCGATAGCCACGATCTGCAAAGAAAGAAAACTCCTGACGGAAGACGATGCCGAGATTGTGCCCCTCGGCCCATTTCACAGATACCGAGGGAGATGGCATTAATTCAAGGGTTGTCGAGCCTTTTAAGCTATAACATCCTCACTGATTCGCGAAAGCGACAGCAGACTTAGGAATCACTAGCCCCCACGCGAGAGGCATGTTAGAGGCAATCACGTAGGAATCACTTAATGGTTCGATCCACTGGAAGACCACCTTCCGCGATGCTCCTGAGCCCCGTAATAATTCCTCCTAGATCTGGGAGAGCGAAGTTCCCAGCATGAGCAGGGTACGCCATGGCGCTTACACCAATCAAGCAGTTTTATGGCTGCCAAGCTTTTGCTAGCCCCAATGTACTGTCGCCTCTGCCGGTGGCCACCCTACGGGTCGCCTTGAATGCTCTACAGGCGCTTTTGAAAGTCCCCTAATACCGACAGCCAACCCAAAGTTTTTCTAGCACTCGGCAGAAGCCTCAAGAGCCCCATATGCAGAGTTTGTGAACAGGTTCCAGGAGGCCCTCAAGAGGCAGGTTGACAACTAGGAGGCTCCAGGGAAGGACTCCTGTTTGCTGGCGAGAACGCCCGCTGAGTGCCGCGAAGTTTATCACAGGCCTAGGGAAGGAACCTCCCGAAGCTGGCCGACATGCTCAAAGCTTGCCAGGATATCGGTCTACCATCAAGCCAGCCTTCTACCGCCGTCACAAGCCAGTAAGACCACCCCCGGTGACACCCGGTGAACCTTCTGTGCCGCTTTATCATCAATGCCGCTAACCGGCGGCCACCTCTTCATCCTTGCCCGGTTTGCCGCCTCCCGCCGATGGCTTATCGCCACCCCTGACGGTGAAGCCACCAGACCAACATCTGGAGCAGCTTGCTGCCGCTGCCAACGTTCCCATCTTTTCTGCCTGGGCCAGTATCTGTGGAGTCGGAGCCTGCTAAGCTCCTGCCTGCTCCCCGCTTCCGTAGCTCGAGACTTCCGAAGCGAGTTCGCTAAGCCCTCTATGAATGCCTTCATCCATCAACAGATTTCCTTATGAAATTTACTGGGGACCCGCCGCCCAAACCCGCTGGCTTCCTTGTCACCAAGACTGACGCTAACCACGCATCTAACACCCGCGCCAAGATCACCGGGCGAAATAAACGGGAACCTAATTCGGCCCATCAATGCTCGCCAATTGAACTGCAATATTACGGGAGTGACATTCCCCGTGTTCGAAACATCCTGCTCCCCAGGGCTGGTTCTGACCCGCGGGAGAACGCTTAATTACACTCCTCGCCCCACTTCCCGTCGAACTCTTTGTTGCCTCAGTCGCCTTCACCATCGTTTCTACCCCAGGCTCCACCCTCGGAGCTCGGACGCCGGGCCGGCCGCCAGCCCGCCTGCCTTTCGACCTCTTCCTGTCGAGCGACACGCCGGGTCGCCCGGCTGAGTTCGCCTCCCCGCAACTTCCTAGTGGAGTCCCCGGACTGGCTTACAATGCTATACCCATAATGGGCTGGTCGTGCTCCCTTATGGTCCATCAACTTACCTCCACCGCCTTGATGCCCTGGCCTCCGAAAGCAGCAGGAACCTTCGGGCCGTTTACCCTAGACAATCGTACCGCTATTGATTACTTATTGTTATTACATCACCAAGGTTGTGAGAATGTACATAATATGTTGTTTTAATCTTTCTGATAATTCCCAATTGATTCATATGAAAGCACGGAGCTTCAAAAAAAAAGAAGTTGTATCTAATCTGAAGTATGATGTTTTGTCTCTTTATTGGTGGTCAGCCCCTCTGAGCTGGCTGCCGAGGATGGTTGAGTACTATTGTACAGCCTGCATTGGTTTAATTGTGTGCCTCGCTATCGATCTTGTTTCGCTTCCAATGTGTGTCTAATATTGCCTTTAACGTGTGTAAGAAGCCCCTCAATTTCACCGAACCAAGTTCTAATGTTACATAAGCAGTCGGTCAGTTGACCAGACGGCGGAGGAGCATTGCCGCCCCTTTAAATCGCCTTTAGCATTTCGTCCCCTTTTTTTCTAAATAAAAGCGAGGGAGATGTAGTATCGCACTGCTGACCCAGCAGCACCGTAGTAGAACGTTGGGACGCCAACGGATCTATCGCCTTCTGGTCGCGACCGCTAATTTCACCTCATCCCCCCCCTATGAGTCACGGGTCATGAACTATCTGGCTCAATCACCGGGCGAGGATACGCCGGTCTTGCCCCCAGGTGAGGATTAGGCTCAGATTTTCCTCAAGACGAGCTGTGGTGAGATCATGCATCACATGATGATCTCCGACCTCCTCGCTTCCCCGCCTCGAACTTCCCCGTCCTCCCTCCTACACGCCCCCGATAGAATAACAATAAAAGGTGCCAGGAACCAGCAGGCGAGAGACTCGCTAGGAACACGGACCTCCGGGCTCCCGCTGCTGGCGATCTCCACCAGATGTTATCTCCGCGTCTCGTCTCGTTCTTACGCTGACCACGTGGGTCGACTACAAGGGAGCAAGAGAATAAAAAGAAGGAAAGCATGAAAGGGAAAGGGAAGCTCACATTGCCTAAGTGAAGCACAGGAGCCTACCAGTCTTCCTGATCCTCCAGCGACTGTCCGGCTATCACATACTGGGCACTGGGTGCTGGGCAGAGGTCCCAACTGATCATGCTTGGTGTCCTTGTCTAAGCTGTGGTGGTATTGTTTTTGTCATCAGTTTCTTCCGCTTTTCTGCCCATCCTTCCTCCATATAGCCTCTTCATCCCATTTTCATCCTCACAACAACCCAGCGAGATAAGATAAAACTGTGAAACAGAGACAGAACTTTCCACTTAGCCAGTGCACCTCAAGAGCGGATGACTGTTTTGGAGTAAACTGCCCCCCCCCCCCGATGAATGCTCAAATAGGTGGCAGGGAAAGCAAAAATGCAAATCGCAAGTTCATGCAGCCTCAAGTTTGCCTTGGGGACATGCAGTAAATGGAAATATTGTTTAACCCTTCAATATTCACTTGACTTTGCTGTTCCTTGTTAGTATCATTTTAAAAAAAATGCTTCTAATATATCTACCTCCTGCCCCCTTTATAACTTTAA
This sequence comes from Sphaerodactylus townsendi, assembly GCF_021028975.2. NCBI lineage: Eukaryota > Metazoa > Chordata > Lepidosauria > Squamata > Sphaerodactylidae > Sphaerodactylus > Sphaerodactylus townsendi. Next base: position 5,235,900 of record NC_059427.1, read on the forward strand.
TAGCAAAGCTTGGAAGGGGTTTTTAAATAGTGACACAAAGTGGAGGTTGAAGGGTTAAATCCTCCCTCTCTTCCCTGCATAGACCAAGGTGAATTGGGGCTGCACAATCCTTGTTCGAAACTCTGCAGGCGCCTCCATCTTTTATTATTATTATTATTATTATTATTATTATTATTATTATTATTATTATTATTATTATTATTATTATTATTATTTTATTAGATTTTTATACCGCCCCATCCCCGAAGGGCTCTGGGCGGTGTACAACATATAAAACAGTACAATTAAATAGCATTTAAAATAACATTTAAAAGCAGCAATAAAATCTCCTAATACATATATCAGATATAAGCCCAGATTTAAATTTAATTTAAGATTCAAGATGTAGGTTGGTTGGCGTCCAGCGTTCCAATCATGTAAAATCCCTCCCTCCCTACGATAAAGGGAGGCATGGCGAGTGTCACTGATGGATTAGCGGCCCAGATGTTAAGGGCCAATAACGGGGCACTATTGGCGGCTGGATCCTCCAAAGGCCCGGCGGAACAGCTCCGTCTTGCAGGCCCTGCAGAACTCCCCAAGGTCCCGCAGAGCCTGGACAGCTGGAGGGAGAGCATTCCACCAGGCCGGGGCCAGGGCTGTAAAGGTCCTGGCCCGTGTGGAGGCCAGCCGCATTGTCGAGGTGCATAAAATGCTCTCCCTTAACAGAAGGAGATGTGAGGTGCGGGTTGTTCCAGTTAATAGTTTTCTTTTTGTTTTCTATTTCGTATGTAGAATCTGATGTGAAGGCTATTGATGTAGGACTCAACTCCTTGGCTGTGACTCCTGTCCTTGCAGTGCTGAGAATCATCACCGCATCCATCAGTTAGTAAATGGCAACTACATCTGCTGAGGTGAGGTGGTAGGGCAAGGCATGGCATGCCAAACTTTGTGCTTCTCACAGTTCCCCGCCAAAATTTCCAGTAGTACCTATTGGGGGAAACACAAATTCACTTCCACTAAAACAAATATAGAATTTTGCATCATAGTCAAAATTAGCATTAACATTACATTCTGGTGGTAATAAATTTATTGGGAATAATAAATTCCAGGACAAAGAACAAGACTGTACTAAGGTTGCCAGACCCCCGCTGTGGGGGATCCCTAACCTTGGACTCCCTCACCCCTGTCCTGATCATCCAGCTAACAGGGGTCTTACCAGCCACAAATTGAAGCCTAGGCCTTGTCGTCATTGGCATGTTGGAGTCACTTCTGGAAGTGACGGCATCATGTCACTGAAGAATAGAATAGAATAGAATAGAATCTTTATTGGCCAAGTGTGATTGGACACACAAGGAATTTGTCTCCGGTGCATATGCTCTCAGTGTACATAAAAGAAAATACATTTGTCAAGAATCATAAGGTACAGCACTTAATGATTGTCATATAGGTCTAGTAAGCAATCAGGAAACAATCAATAGTAATAAAAACATAAAATGTAAAATCATAAAATAAAATGAAATGTCAGCACAGGCTATAGTCATACAGTCATAATTGGGAGGAGATGGGTAATAGGAATGATGAAAAAGTAGTGCAGTAATTATATAATAAATATATAATAAATAGTTTGACATTATCGAGGGAATTATTTGTTTAACAGAGTGATGGCATTCGGGAAAAATCTGTTCTTATGTCTAGTTGTCTTGGTGTGCAGTGCTCTGTAGCGACGTTTAGAGGGTAAGAGTTGAAACAGTTTATGTCCAGGATGCGAGGGGTCAGTAAATATTGTCACAGCCCTTTTTTTGACCTCGTGGCAGCATACAGGTCCTCAATGGAAGGCAGGTTAGCAGCAATTGTTTTTTCTGCAGTTCTGATTATTCTCTGAAGTCTGTGTCGATCTTGTTGGGTTGCAGAACCAAACCACACAGTTATAGAGGTGCAGATAACAGACTCAATGATTCCTGGCACCAAGACATGTGATATACTCTGGTTTTTGGGCAAAACCAGCTTCTACCACAGAGTTTTTGCTCAAATACCAGAGCATCTCCCGTCACTTCCAGAAGTGACATCAGCATGATGCTGACAATGAGGCCTAGGCCTCAATTTGCAGCTGATGAACCCCCCCCCCCCCGCTAATTGCTGTGGGGTACTCGCCAACCCTATTCTGTACTCTTCACTGTTATAACCATCAGAATTAATAGTGGGTTATTTTAGGATTAATGAATGAATTTGTTGAGGAATTAATTCTTTGGGGTCTGTCAAATACTAATAAATATCTACCAAATGCACTATTGGCAGATTGGGGCCCGTTATGCACGAGGAGTTTCTCACAATGAGAAGTAGCATTCACTGTGCAGGCTCTGTTTCGGGGCATGTTTGTTGTTGTTATCCATTGCCCTATTCCCCCGTGTTTCCCTCCCTGTCTGCAGCGGGGCAGGCACAACCCTTTACCCTGAGGTTCTTGTTGCAGGGGTGAGCGGCATCATGTTCACTGGACTGGCAGCTCCGCTCTGTTCAGCCCAGTCCAGCTGCATGTGTGTTCCCATTGGGTGTGACCAGACATCCCCTCCCTCCCTCACCAGAAAAAACCCTCATCCCACTCGTCCAATGGCTATAATAATTCAAATATCTTATGCAGTTTATATCGTAATTTATGTAACTTGAAGATTTCAGGGACGAGTGCTCTTTTCATCAAGGGGTAGGGGGCTGCAATGCAAGCACTTATCCAACCGCAACTGGAGAAATCCCCTTGCAATCATGGAGAAATCCCCTTATAATCCCCTTGCAATCATAAGAAGATAAGAAAAAGCCTGCTGGATCAGACCAGAGTCCATCTTGTCCAGCACTCTGCTACTTGCAGTGGCCCACCAGGTGCCTTTGGGAGCTCACAGGCAGGATGTGAAAGCAATGGCCTTCTGCGGCTGCTGCTCCCGAGCACCTGGTCTGCTAAGGCATTTGCAATCTCAGAACAAGGAGGATCAAGATTGGTATCCATAGATCAACTTCTCCTCCAGGCCTGTTCACAGTACAGGCTAAAAACGGCGTGAGGAACTACAGTTCCCAGGACACCTTGGGGCTCACAAGGTCTCCTGGGAAGTATAGTTCCCATCAGGCCGTTTTTAAGCCTGAACTGCAAATAGGCCTTTTTTTCAGCCTGAAAAAGTTCTAGGAAAAGGAAAGGAATCAAGGTAAGTATGGGAAGGGGGGAAGGGGGAGTGCCGCAGGGGGCAATGGGGGGGGGGCGGAAAATATAGACTACGCACCGGGTGCAGTTTGGCCCAGCTACACCTCTGGGTGCTATGCAAAGGCATACCACTATTTGCCTTGAAAACCTTACAGGGTTGCTGTGAGTTGCCCATGACTTGACAGCATTTTACATAATCATAATAATATTGACAACATCTCCATCTATCAGTTACAAAAGGCCACATTGCTTAGATACACACATATACTACGCTGATACATTATGACATCCTAAGTTCTTGGGGAAAACCCAATGCACATGAAGGCCAACAGCAATGGAATATCTGGTAGCTGTGAATAATAATGATGATCATCATAATCATCCTAGGCCTCTGAGTGAGGCTCAAATTGTAATGAAAAGCCAACAACCAGCTAAAGAACTGGCAGCAGTGATATTAAACAAAATTAAGTAATTAATAATGAGATGGGGCTGCTGCTGATGTTGTTGATGTTGTTCCTGGCAGAGTTCCTCCCACCAGGTCATCAAAATGTTAGAGCCTCTTTCTATATACCAAATAATTCGATGTTGGGGTGAGCCAGCGAACCCAGCAGAGTCTCAGACAGTGCACAGGAATGCCTGTGCCATCTGTTGCCCTCTGGGCAAGCGGACTCACCAGTCACAAGACCCCCGTGACTCATGGGTCACAATATGTCCTAGACAAAGGGACAAAAGGTGCATACCCCCAGGTATGGATTAGGCCCACACAGGAACGTTTCCTCCCGCACGTCCGCAGCCCCTATGAGTCATGTATTGTGCAACATTCTCCCGCTCTCCCGCCTTCCCAAAACCCTAATAAAAGGTGCCAGGGACCCCAGTTCGGCAGAGTAGCCAGATCCACGGATCACGCTATATTGCCACTGGCTTCTCTCCACCGGATGATATCGCTGCGTCTCGTCTCTTCATTGCGTCGTCCGTAACGACTTCAATTCAGAATGCCAAATTGAACTTTGCTTTGTCTTCCTTATTCAGATAAGTGACTGGAAAGGGCTTCCTTCGAAAGATGCTCACCAAGGAATCCACAGAGGGCCATATTCTAAGAATCCCAGGGCTGCTTGGCATATGGATACAACTGCACTTCAGATCTTCAGATCCAAGGGTTCCTGTCCAATACAAATGACTTGACTGCAGCTTTCCTGGCCAGCCACTCCTAATAAGAGCAGAGAGTCCAGTCAGCATAAATACTCCTGTTGCAATGACTTTAAAAACCCTTGCTTGAAATGCAACAAATTTACTAAGGGAGATCAAACATACCGTGTTTCCCCGAATATAAGACAGTGTCTTATATTAATTTTTGCTCCCAAAGATGCGCTATGTCTTATTTTCAGGGGATGTCTTATTTTTCCTGTGTTCTGTTCGTCAGGCATGCTTCCAAACAAAAACTTTGCTATGTCTTACTTTCGGGGGATGCCTTATATTTCGCACTTCAGCAAAACTTCTACCATGTCTTATTTTTCGGGGATGTCTTATATTACGGGAAACAGGGTAATAACAGCTGTTTCTAATTAAAGACTTTTGCTAAAACAGAAGTGCTTTCCCTGAACAGTTTGGAGGGGTACTGACACAAAGCCCAGAAGACCCACAACCACAAGTTGATCTGGCTGTGTAAGCCTTCGACAATACTTACATGAGTGTTCCCTGAGTACTATAAGGAAAGGGAAACAAGGAAGTTGGAGCTGGGGGTGATGGTTTTTGACAATCCAGTCCATCTCTGTCTTGGTTTCTCCTGCTTCTGGGGAAAACTACCAGCTGCAAATTCTCTAGCTGAATCAAGTGAAAAGTTCAATTCCTTGGGAAAGAAAGCTCCACTGCTATCAGGCTGGGTTGCTAGGCAGCACTGTCCAGGGTGTGTCTGTGTGTGTTCATTCCCTCTGTGTTTCAGTAAAACCTTTACAAACAAATGCTGGAGCATTTCCAGCCACACCTGAAGGGCCTAAGAGAGAGAGAGAGTATTCCCTCTTTTCTGCTTCTTCTGCAAGAGACTGTGCCCCTCCAGAGGGGGAATCAGCAGCTTGGAAAGGGAAAAATATCCTTCCCAGCTGATGCTCCTTTTCATGCTTCAGGCGAAAGGAAGGAGGAGGAGGAGTTTGGATTTATATCCCACCTTTCTCTCCTGTCAGGAGACTCAGTGTGACTTACAGTGTGACTTTCCCTTCCTCTCCCCACAACAGACACCTTGTGAGGAAAGTGGGGCTGAGAGAGTTCTGAACAAACTGTGATTAGTCCAAGGTCATCCAGCAGGCTTCATGTGTAGGAGTAGGGAAACACATCTGGTTCACCAGATAAGCCTCTGCCACTCAGGTGGAGGAGAGGGGAATCAGACCCGGTTCACCAGATTAGAATCCACCTGCTCTTAGCCACTGCACCATGCTGGCTCTCTCCAGCTGGGCATTTTGGGGACAGTGGCTCCGCAAGGGTTAAAGGGAATGTCTGCAAGGACCCGCACTCCTAGAGAGGCATTCAAGAGACAAAGGATGTGAACTGAGAAAGTCACTTCCTGCTCCTCCCCCTAAGCTTGGGAAACTGGGAGGGAGCAGGTGAGTCAATAAGATCTCGGAGAAGATGGGGGGGGATGGAGGAATGGGTAGAGGGGGGCAGAACACCAGCCCTGCATGCTCAAATGCCCAGGCACACTTCTGCCTTTGCCATAGTGGGGGATGATTTCCCTGCTTGGAGTGTATGTACAGATAACCCAAGAGTTGGATAAACATACTTCATGTAAGAATTAGGTTGGATCTGAGATGGGGGTCCATCTAACCACAGTATCCTGCATTTAGCAGTGCCTGCCCAGTTGCTTCCTGGGTAGCCCCCCCAAAACCAGAGTTTGAAGGTAGCTTGCTCCTGCTTGGTGCCTTATGATTTTGTTTTCCCTTGCAGGACCCCGTAGCCCTAGCAAGAGGCTGGCTACAAAACTGGGGATCAAAATAGAATTTCAGAGGGCTACGAAGTGGCTCGCAAAAACTGAAACCATGATAAACCTGTTCAGGTGCTGCAAGAAGCTGTCCTTTTGGCTGGATCTGGATTAATATGGCTGCCCCTCTAAAAAGCATGGTGTTTCTCCCTGTGGGTATGAATACAGTGGACGAAGGGGAGGTTGGCCAGTGAAACTAGACCAAACAATGTTTGAGGGGAACTCTGCCTTAAACTCCTTTAAAATGTAAATTGGCAAGCGGTGATAGAAGAAGAAGAATTGGCTTTTATACCCCTGCTTTGGAGGAAGGAATCTCAAAGCGGCTTAAATTGACCTTCCCTCCCCCTGCCCTCCCACCCATACGGATACCTTGTGAGGTTTGTGGGGCTGAGAGATTTCTGAGAAAACTGTGACTGGCCCAAGGTCACCCAGCAGGCTTAGAATAACAGACTCATAGAGTTGGAAGAGGCCTCAAGGGCCATCAAGTCCAACCCCCTGCAGTGCAGGAGGCTTTATGTGGAGGAGCCAGGAATTGAACCTACTTCTCCAGAATAGAGTCTGCTGTTCATGTGGAGGAGTGGGGAATCAAATCCGATTCTCCAGTCCACTACACTTAACCAATGAATCGTACTGGTGGGGTCTGGGGATCTTCCAGAATTACAGCTGATCTTCATATTGTACCGATCTGTTCTCCAGAATAAGATGGCTGCTTTTGAGGGTGGAGGCTATAGCATTATAGGCTGCTAAGATACCTCCTTTCCCTAAACCCATCTCTCCTCAAGGCTTCACCTCCAAATCTCCAGGAATTTCCCAAACCAGAGCTGGCACCCCTAGCAAGGGAGGGTGGGGTGTGCAGTGGGTGATCTGTGGCTCCTTTTGATTCTTTTTTGTTGTTATTGTCAGGTCACAGTTGACTTATGGAGGCTTGTGGTGGTGCTTTGACAGCAAGAAGTTTACAGAGATGGTTTGTCATAGCCTTCCTCTGCACCGGGCTCTCTTTAAAAACCTCCAAAGAAGGAGATTCCACCACTCTTCGAGGCAGTGAATTCCACTGTCGAACAGCCCTTACTGTCAGGAAGTTTTTCCTGATGTTTAGGTGGAATCTCTTTTCCTTCACCATGAATCCATTACTCCTGGTCCTAGTCTCTGGAGCAGCAGAAAACAAGCTTGCTCCCTCACCAACATGGCATCCCTTCAAATATCTAGACATGGCTATCATGTCAACTCTTAATCTTCTCTTCACCAAACTAAAAATGCCCAGCTCCCTAAGTCTCTCCTCGTAGGGCATGGATTCCAGACGTTTTATCATTTTGGTTGCCCTCCTCTGGACCCGTTCTTGCTGGTCTTCCAACCTTGTCCCCACCCCTCTTTTTCCATCCTGATAATTAGTGATTGGATATGTAATGGGATGGGGATGATGATGAATTTTAGGCTGTACAGGGGTCCCACACACACCTGATTAGATTTGATCTTATGAATTTGTGTGTAAGCTGCTCTGAGCCTGGTTTTGGCTGGAAAAGGGCAGAGTATTAAATGTAATAAAATAATAGTGACCCTGTACGTCACAGGTGTCAAACTCATGGCCCTCCTGAGGTTATGGACTACAGTTCCCATGATGGGAACTGTAGTCCATATCTGGAGGGCTGCGAGTTTGACACCTATGCTGTATGTCCTTGGTGGTCTCCCATCCAAATACTGAGCTGGGCCAATCCTGGTTAGCTTCAGAGATCTGATGAGGTCAGGCTAACCTGGGCTATCCGGGTCAGGTGGTTGATTCTTTAGTTCTTAGGCCTTTTCTTTTTTCCTCAGGGAGAAGTTCCAGATGCTAGCGGGAACCATCCAGTTTTGCCTCTGTTTGTGTTGACAGCATTAGAACTCATGACCTGGAAAGACCCCTTGGTTTAGGGATTCTTGGCAGCAGAATCCTCTGCATATCCCCCCTGGCAGCAAACGAGGCAGAAGACGGCACTCAGGCACATACAGATGGTGGGTGAGAAAGACCCTAAAGCTGAAATGGGGGTAGGAAGAGGCTCGGGCGCCAGGGGGCTCTGGAGGGAAACCAGGCCAAAGATCCTACAGAGTGAGGAGGCTCTTACCTTGGAGATGCAGCACCAGCGTTTCAGGCAGTTCTGCTACCGGGAGGCCGATGGGCCCCGAGAGGTTTGCAGCCAGCTCCATAGACTTTGCAACCAGTGGATGAAGCCAGAGAGGCACTCCAAGAAGCAGATCCTGGACCTGGTGATCCTGGAGCAGTTCCTGACCATCCTGCCCCAGGAAATGCAGCGCTGGGTCAGAGAATGTGGGCCAGAGACCAGTTCCCAGGCGGTGGCCCTGGCCGAAGGTTTCCTCCTGAGCCAAGTGGAGAAGCAGAAGGAGCAGGTGAGTGGGTTTCATCCTGGCAAAACAAGAGCATCCAAGAACACAAGTCTTCTCCCAAAGCATCTCTATTCCTTTCCCATGCAGGTGAAATTTCCCTCCCTCTCTATGAAGCCTCTTCTAGGGGGCAAATGCTGTGCGTGGTATTTGGGTGTTTCCCTGGGTTTGGGACACAATCCCGGTTTGGTGGGGGTGGGGGGAGCTCAAGCAAGGTTCTAGCCCCACTGAAAGCAGCAGGGGGTGAAGGGAAGAATCTTTCACATTTTCCTCTGACTCTTCTCTTGGTCCCCTACATGGGATCCTGGATGCTCAGGTACATGGACCATTCTTGGAGACGTTTGCTGAGTCAGAAAAGGATCCATCAAAGACCTGCCCGAATCCACAGTTCAGGGCTATCAAACAGGAGGATCCAACGCCAGACACCTCCCTGGGTAAGAATTCCTTGTGCCTGAACTGCTGTGACAGTCCCAAGATAAATGTTATGTCTTTCACCCTGGGATGCCTGAAGCTCATTGCTCCTATTTATAGGCCTCTGGGCCCCACTTAAGAGGTTGGATTGTCCTTCTCTCCCTCCCAGAATTTGGAACGGCATCCTCAGCATGTTCCAAGTCATCTCCTCTTTGTGATTCAGCAGCCACTATGCAGCCAGCTCCGATCAAGGAAGGTCCCATGTCTTTTGAGGAGGTGGACGTGGACTTCACCAAGGAGGAGTGGGAGCTGCTGGATCCGGCCCAGAGGGCTCTGGCCATGGAAGTCACGTTGGAGAATTTGGGGAATGTGGCATCTCTAGGTAAGGACTCCTTTCGTTTTAGTTGACAGATTAATCTCCATGACTGCTGTTAGTGATCAGTATGCACAAAGGATTTTGCGAAGCAGGACAAGGTCTTCCTTGGCATAATACCTGAGCTCTTCCCCCCTGAGCCCATTTCTTCTGACCTGATTGGTCAACAGCAGAACCCTTTTTTGAGTCATAGTTCAGGGAGGTAGGCACAGTGGCTGCTTCCTGTGTGCCCTTTGAACCAGAGGGATGGTTCCTGCCTGCCCTTTGGACGAGGTGAGTTTGTCATAGGGGATGCTTCTTGTCTGCCCTTGGGACAAGATGAGCTTATTAGGGAAGATGCTTCCTGTCTGCCCTTGGGACAAGGTGGGTTTGTCAGAAGGGCTTCTTTCTGTCTGATTTTTGGATGGGAGGGATGTTGTAGGGGAAGCTTCCTGTCTGCCCTTTAGAAGAAGTGGGTTTGTCAGAGGGGGTGCTTGCTAAACACACATGAATACATGTGAAGTTGCCTCATACTGAATCGGACAATGGTTGTTTCCCCACTTACCTGCTGCTGCGTGCTACTCTCCCCAAGTAGTGCGGAGTCCCCCGGCACTCCCCACTACAGGGGCGGCGACAACGCAGCCGCCCCGATGCTGCTGCTGTCGTGCCCCCTCAGCGCGCGTCATTCCTGGTGCTCCTCAAAACGGCGCCTTTTGGGGAAGCCCGGGAGCGCGCCAGAAATGACGTGCGCTGGGAGTAGCGCGCAGCAACCTTTGGTCGAGGTAAGTGGGGAAACGACCAATAAAGATCAGTATTGTGTGCTCAGACTGACAGCAGTTCTCCAGAGTCTCAGGTAGAGGTGTTTCACGTAAGATACCAGGGATTGAACTGAGACTTTCTGCATGCAAAGCACAAAGCCAGAACCCACCCTATTTGACCTTTGGAAGAGGTGGGCTCATCAGACAGGATGGCTCCTGTCTGTCATTTGAATGAGGGAGGCTTATCAGAGAGGATGCTTCTGTCTGCCCTTTGTATGAGGTGAGTTTTGTCAGAGGGGATGCTTCCTGTCTGCTCTTTGGAAGAGGTGGGCTTAATGAAGAGAATGCTTTCCTCTGGGCTGGTTCTTGGTACATTTTTGACAAGGACTTCTGCCCAGGTTGGAGCAGTACTTTCAAGAATCAGGGAATTCTTTCAGGCTCATGTTGAGGTTTCCCAACTGCTACATCCTTGTGCAGGCTAATATTCTTAGCTTCCAGCATGTTAACTTTTGACTGAGAAGAAAGGGCGGGACCCCAAGTGAGACTGGTTTGGTATATTTATTCTGCCAGAAATGCTGGAAGGAACTTAATTTCTTTTGTTTCTCCCCAAGGTGAACTTTTGACTCCCAGATCTGAAGAAGAAAAGATGTTTGCCCAGAATTCCAAGGGAAGAGACAGAACAGGAGGTAGGTTCTGTGGAGGGAGATCTTTTGTCACCTTGGAATTATGGGCTGCTCCCTGATGATCTTACTCACCAAAATCTGGTTGTTTTCCACTCCAGGACAAGCTCATATGATTTCTCTGTTGCTGCTACAGCTGTCCAAACAGCACACCAGTTAAGGTGTTTTCATGTGACAGGCTTCCCTGCACTTTCTGGGCCCCAGTCTGCCATGGTGTCCATTTCCTTTCCCATCTCCATCCTTGTTTTCTTCTGTGTGCGCAGGGCCTCCCCTGAGCTCAAGAGAAGCCAGAGTGGTGTGGTGGTTAAGTGTGGTGGACTCCTATCTGGAGAACCAGATTCAATTCCCTGCTCCTCCACATGAGCGGCAGACCTTAATCTGGAGAACTGGGGATTGTTTCCCCACTCCTGCACATGAAGCCTGCTGGGTGACCTTGGGCCAGTCACAGTTCTCTCAGGACTCCCTCACAAGGTGTCCCTTGTGGGAAGAGCAAGGGGAGGAGTTGTAAGCCACACTGAGTCTCCTTATGGCTGAGAAAAGTGGGGTTGAAATCCAAACTCTTCTTCTTTTATGGAGTACAGCAATTCACCTATTCCTCACTGCTTTTTCATTGAGAGACAGTGTGTTGTAGTGGTCAGAGCACTATACAACAATCTGGGAGACTAAAGTTTAAATCCCTGCTCTGCCATGGATCTCGCTGGGTGACCTTGAGCCAGTTGTGATTTCTCAGCCTCTCTCAGGTTGTTGTTGTAAGAGTACAATGGAGAAGACAATAATGGTAGCTGCTTTGGGTCCTCATGGGATGGGGTATGAATGAAGTACAGATTCCTTTGAAATTTGGTGTTGGAGGAGTGTTATGGATACCATAGCCCACCAAAAAAGCCCCAAAACAAATAAGTGGATTCTAGATCAAATCAAGCATGAACTGTCCCTAGAAGTTAGAATTACTGAACTGGCTGTCATACGTCACATAATCAGAAGACAGGAGTCACTGGAAAAGACAATAATGCTATAGTCTGTCTCAGAAAAAGATGTTAGTAGGGTTGCATATTCCTCTGCCACAGAATGCAACATGCCAGACCCTCTTTGTTTGCTCTGCCTGGGTCCTAGCGCCATTCAGCCCTGCTCCTCCTCATCCATTTGAAATTAAAAATACATTTTGGCATTTAAAATGCTCTGTGTCTTCCATGTTCAATGATGATTTTGACAAAGGCAGCGCATAAAAATGAATGATAATTCTCATATTTATTTGGGGCTATATTCTAATGTGGAAGCATACAGTTTTCTCAACTGCTGTACCTCAACTAACCGGACTAACATCTTTTTCTGAGACAGAAAAGATGAAGGCAGCATGAAAAGAGAAAGGCCCAAAATGAGATGGATTGACTCTGTCAAGGAAGCCACAATCCTCTGTTGCAAGACCTGAGCAAAGCTGTTAATGATAGGACATTTTGGAGGACATTGATTCATGAGTCAGAAGCAAATTGATGGCAACAAACGTACACAAAATAATAAAATACATTTTCATTATGAGGACAGAATGGAAATGTTCCACTAAGTCCAAATGTCCAAATCTCCAGCAAATGTTTAATCTGAGTCCAATTTGCCTTCCTGTTAAATCTTTGGCAGGGATCTGGAGGTAGAAACTGTTTTCGCAAGGGGTTAGTTTTGGGTTTTTTCCCTGGTTGGAGGCTCTGCTACTTACTTGTGTTCTGTTTTTTACATTTCAGAAAGTGATGGGCAGGGAAGGGAGAATGAGCAAGAACCTTATGGGATGTTGGCAAACAAAGCCTGTCAGCCAGAGTTGGATAAAAATGTCATGAATCAAGAAAGAACACAAATGCAGGAAGGAAACCAAACACAGAATCTGCAGAGTACATCTCATGCTTCTCCAGAAAGGTACTTGCAGGTTAGCCCAACCCAACAAGAAATCAAGAACAGAAAGGGAAGGAATGAGTGTCCTGTATGTTCCAAAAACTTCAGCAGTAAATCGAATCTTAATGTACACCAGAGAATTCACACAGGGGGGAGACCTTACATATGCTCAGAGTGTGGCAAGGCCTTTCGCGAAAAAGCACACCTTAATTCACATCAGAAAACCCACACAGGAGAGAAACCATATACCTGCACAGAATGTGGGAAGAACTTCAGCCAGAGCAAAAATCTCACTTCTCATCAAAGAAGCCACACAGGTGAGAAGCCATACACATGCACTGAGTGTGGGAAGGGTTTTAGTCAGAAGGCAAACCTTGTGAAACACCAAGGAACCCACACAGGAAAGAAACTGTATAAATGTTTGGGAAATGGAAAGAGTTTAAGTCAAAGCACATTCATTACTGCACATCCGACGACTGATATCCGAGGGAAACTGCATAAATGCCTGGACTGCAATCGCAGCTTTTTAAATATGTCAGATCTGGTTCGACATCAGAGGATCCACACAGGAGAGAAACCATATAAATGCTCAGTATGTGGGAAAAGCTTCAGCCAGAGTACAAACGTTTTTAGACACCAAGAAACCCACACAAGGGAGAAACCATACAAATGTTCAGAGTGTGGAAAGAGCTTCCGGTGGAATGCGCAGCTCATTTCGCATCAGACAGTTCACACGGGGGAGAAAATGTGCAAATGCTCAGACTGTGGCCAGAGTTTTTGTAGCACTTCCAACCTGGTCAGACACCAGAGAATCCACACAGGGGAGAAGCCATATGAGTGCCTGGAATGTGGAAAGCGCTTCAACCAAAGAAACAATCTAACGTCGCATCAAAGAGTCCACGCAGCGGCAAAATTATATCATGCCTTGGGGTACAGAAAGAGTGAAATGTCCGGCCCAGAACCCAGTGCCACACATTCTGCTACACAATCCCAGTGTTCAAGCCTCCTCCCATTAAACCAAAACAGCATAGAGGAGCAGCGCCCTCCACTGGATGCCACCCAATTTGTGTGGCTTTATTTCAGTAGCCTCCTTAAAAATAGCTCTGCTACTTAACGTTGTTCCGGGGATGCCTGGCCAAGGCTTCATCAGATCTCAGAAGCTAAGAAAAGCACTGGCATAACTAGGGTGGGGCAATCCAGGGCATGTGCCGGGGCGCTACTTGCCTGGGGCACCCTGGCCGCCCCTTTGAAGGGCAGGAAACTGCCTCCCACCACTACTGAAAGAACTGGTCTACCCACCATTGAAAGCAATGGGTAACTGAGCTGCCAGAAGTCAGGTCTACCACATCTTCTACATGCAGTTGAAAGCAATGGGTAGACCTGGCTGCTGGAGAATTGGTCTACTAATCTGGAGAAGACTTGTCGGATGGGGGGGGGGCTTCAGTGTTTGCCCTGTGCACCACTGTCTGCAGATACATTCCTGAAGCAGGATTGCCCCTGGTTAATACTTGGATCGGAGACCACCAAAAAGGCCAGGGTTGCTACACATAGGCAGGCAATGGCCAACCTTCTCTGAATGTCTCTTGCCTTGAAAACTTTACACTGGGAATGATAGGATTGACTATGGAACCTTCTGCTTCTGGCCTGTGGCAATCACCCAAGGTAGTGATGAGTTATTTAAAATTGTGCATTTCTGGACATTCTGCCTCTCAGTTTCACTGGGGCCCCTTCTGCACATGCAGAATAATGCACTTTCAATCCACTTTCACAATTGTTTGAAAGTGGATTTTGCTATTCTGCACAGCAAAATCCAGCTGCAAAGTGCATTGAAAGTGGATTGAAAGTGCAGTATTTTGCATGTGCCTGGGTCCAGTGGCGTAGCGCCAATGGGGCTGAGTGGGGCGTGACGCCCTGGGCAGAGCAGCAGAGGGGGCCATAGAAGGGGCATGGCCAGGCTGCAGAGGGGGAATGGCGGGGCGTGGCATGTCCAGGCGGTGCGGGGGCGGACAACGCTACAGCAGGGGCGCGGGGCGCGCACCCTGGGCACAGTTCCCTCTCACTCCGCCTCTGCCTGGGTCCCTCTCAATTCTCTAATTGACTTGCCCCATTCTATACCATTTACAGAGCTACATTATTCTTTTTCGGGCAGAGTAACCAGAACTGTGCACATTATTCCATCCATTGCCCCCCTCCTTCCCTGTTTTCCTTTTTCTTCCCATTTAGACCAAAATGTTTGCCCAGATTTAGGATATAATCTTTTCAGTTCCCTCCTCTCAATTGCATTTCATAGCACCTATAACAACTGGAATTGTATGAATTCTATAGGATTTTATAGGATTTTTATGCTGATGTTGCACGATGCCCTGAGCCCATATGACAAAGGGTGTCTCATAAAATAAATGAAATGAATACATTAAAAATGAAATGTTGCAAATGTGGACACACCAAGGATCTTGTGGTGTTGGAAAGTGCTGTCAAGTCATATTCAGCTTATTATGGTGACCCCCTAGGGAAGGCAAGAGATGTTCAGTGGTGGCTTGCCACTTCCTGCCTCTGTTTAGCAACCTGAGATTTCCATGGTGGTCTCTCATCCAACTACTAACCAAGACTGACCCTCCTTTGCTTCTGAGATCTGATGTGACCAGGCCAGCCTGGGGCATCCAGGTCAGGGCACTGGGGATCTACACACGAGCACTGGCTGTTTTATGTTCACTCTCATCTCTTGTAATAATCTTCTTTTTCACTGATACTGCACAGTTGAAAACTCTGGCTTCCTTATGAACTTGTGAGGACTTTGGCTGGTATTGGGAAAAGATGCAGGACTATTTTTTACCATATGGGTCTTTCTTGTTTGTAGAAGAGCAGCTTCCACTGTTGTCGGCTGACAGTTTGTACATGTTGCACCATAATGAAATCTCATTTCGCCCACTAACATTTCATGTACAGTTGTGCTAACCAGTAGTTGTTCTGTGGGAAAACAGAGACTGTCCTCTCACATGCTGGATTCTCTGTCGTAAAAATGTACTTGCTCAAGCAGTAAGAGGTTCTGCAATAACATAGCATTTCTCAAAAGATGTGTGCCTTCTTTACTCAAAACATAGACATATCATTTAGTGAACTTGGGATTGATTTTATAATATCCATTTCCATCTCAAGATGTGTCTCGTTAGCCTGCTGGGATCCAGCATGGGAGCAAAATATGTTTCCAGGAGAGTGGCTCTTGCTGCCTATTTATTTACTTATCTCTTTTATAACTCCCTTTCCCCCAAAATGGGGACTCTCCTTCATTTGTCCTCCAACAACGTTGTTGGATAGTTTAGACCAGGGGTAGGGAACCTTTAACACTCAAAGAGCCATATGGACCTGTTTTCCACGGGAAAAGAAAACACTTGGAGGCGCAAATTTTTTTTTGACATTTAAAATAAAGATAACACTATATATATAGGGGTTTTTTTACCTTTTACTCTGCTCATTCTGAGGAGAACGCATGGATGCGCCCGCCTCTGCTGCTTTGCAGGGCGGGCAAGAATGAAGACTGGCAGAGCTCGGCCTCGCCGGCCACCGAAAGCGCCCACCCGGCTCCAACGGGGCAGGCGCGAGAGGGGAAGCCCAGCGGCTCGGCCCAGCCGACCCGTGGAGCAGTTGGTGCGCCATGCCCTGCTGCCTGCAGGAGCAGAGCAAGGCATAGAGACGGGCTGGCTCCGACTCGATAGTGGGAGCCACACAGTGCAAGGGCAGAAGAGCCACATGTGGCTCTCGAGCCGCAGGTTCCCTACCCCTGGTTTAGACCAAGAGTGCGTCGCTCACTGAAGGACACCCAGCCAGCTTCTGTGACAGAGTGAAGATTTGCAGATCCTAGCCCAACCCCCTAACCACTACAGCAGCCTGGTTGAGTCCCACACTGAGACCAACTTTTGATCTCATCCCATGGTGTCTGCTCTCTGTGGGTGAAGGTTTACTTTTCTCAAACGGCATTGTTGTGTTGGCTGTGCCTTTGCAATTACGGCTGAACGCTGCGGAATGTCATGGATTGCTTGCCAGTTCTACTCTTAACTTAGGAAGAAAAACTCACTTCAGCTCAACCGAGCTCGCCAGATGTCCTTATCTCTCTCCCAGCAGATCCCATGAGAAGATGCACTGGAGATTTGGGGGGTGGAGCTGGAGCTGGGAGAGGGTGGGGTTAGGGGAGGGGCTTCAGTAGGTTATAATGTCATTCAATCCACCCTGCACAGGATCCTTTCTCTCCAGAGAAACGGATCTTTGTAACTGGGAGGACAACTCTCATTCCAGGAGATCCACCAGGAAAGTCCTCCTCCTGGCACTTAAAAGGGCGGAGAGGATGGACTACGGGCACTTCCTGCCCCACCCCTTTCCCTTGCAAAACGTGCGCATCCGCTGAGAGCAAAGATCTTTGCATTAAGTCCAGGATCAGAAAGCAGCGCAGCCCCCTCCCCCCGGGTTTTCTGCAAAGGGAAACAGGCAGCATATTGAGCCACCTTCCCTGCCCCAGCAGACCCACTTCCGCCTCCCTCTGCAAAGCCGTCCTGCCTTTTCCACTGGAATCCACTCAGACGGGATGCCAAACATCCGCTTCGGAAATGCAGGTATTTGTAAAAGGGTTGCTAACTCTGGGTTGAGAAGTTCCTGGAGGTGAAGGGTGGAGCCTTGCAGAGGGGAGGGGTTGAGGAGGGGAGGTGTGATGCCATAAAGCGTCCCCATCCAAAACAGTCATTTTCTCCAGGGGAAACAAGCAGTAATACTGGGAGATCTCCAGACCCTAACTGGAGGTTGGCAACCCTAGGAAAAAAGGGGGTGAAGTCATGGGAAGGCGGGAGAAGGAACAGAAAGGATCCTAGAGGCAGGAATAGTGCCGGAGGCTTTGGTCTGGGACCTCTAGCTGAAGGAGTCTCAGCAAAATCTCTATGTCCAATCTTGATCCTCCTTGATCTCAGATTGCAAATGCCTTAGCAGACCAGGTGCTCAGCAGCAGCAGCAGCAGAAGGCCATTGCTTTCACATCCTGCAGGTGAGCTCCCAAAGGCACCTGGTGGGCCACTGTGAGTAGCAGAATGCTGAACTAGATGGACTCTGGTCTGATCCAGCAGGCTAGTTCTTATGTCCCCCTTTTCTGCTAGAGAAAAAAACACTGATCTTTACTGGGAATCAGACCCTGTCATTGGCTGGGGTCAATTTGATTTGGACGGGTGGGATAAATCCCATTTTAATCAGCAAGCAGGACTTTTTTGTTGCCTTGTTTATACGCCACCTTTCTCCCCCCAAAGGGACCCAAAAGTGGCTTGCAATTTTCTCTTCTCCATTTCATATTCGCAACAACCCCGAGAAGTAGGTTAGGCTGAGAGTGGGTGACTGGTCCAATGTCACCCAGTGAGCTTGAGCCAGATCATACCACTTCAGAGGGTAGCCATGTCGGTCTGAATTCGAATAGCTAGATTTAAGTCCAGCACCAACAAGTTATCTTGCTAACAGCTTAATTTTCCAGAAGGTGGAGAAGGTAGCAAAGCGGTTTGCTGCCTTAGATCTGATTCTCACCAACAAGGAAGTATGGGTTTATGAGATGAAAGTAGTAAACACTCTGGGTAGCAGTGACCTTCTAATTTTGAAAAAGGGAAAAGCTGTACATATAGGTTGAACTTTAGAAAAGCTAATTTTAACAAAGAAAGCTGCACATAATCAGACATATAGGTTGGACTTTAGAAAAGCTAATCTTAACAAATAAAAAGCTAATTTTAACAAAGTTATGCTGAGTCAAATCCCACAGTCAGAAATGCTTAAGGTGAATGGAGTTCTGGGGTGGGAGTTCCTTAAAAGCAGGAGTTTCTTAAAAGCAGGATATTCATGGCCCAATCGCAAACGATTCCTGTGAGGAAAAAAGCTAGGGTGGCTCATAAACAACTTTCTAAAAATATGAGAATGTTTAAAAGGCTTATTGAGGAAATGAAACGAGGGCGTTATAACCGAGGGTGGATATAAACAAATAGCTTGGAGGAAGCTTGGCTCAGTATGAATTAGGGATGCTAAACACAACCAAAAGCAGTTCCTTGGTTACGTTCAGAGCAAGACAAACAGCAAGGAAATGGTAGGCCCATAGTAGGGCATGGAAAGGGAAATTATAACGGGTGCTGAAGAGAAAGCAGAAATATTCAATTGCTGTTTTGCCTCAGTCTTCTCTTGCAAGGGAAATGGTGCTTACCCTCACAATAAGAGAACACGTGATTAGGGGAGGAAGTTTGGCTTGGTATAGGCATAGAGTGGTACGTAAACACCTAGTTTCTTTAAATGAAATTAAGTCCTCGGGGCCAAATGAATTGCTTCCAAGGGCACTAAAGTAATTTGCTCATGTAATTTTAGAACCTCTATCCATTATTTTTGGAGATTTTTGGAGCACAGGTGAGGTGCCACAAGACTGGAGGCAGACAAATGTTCCCATTTCAAGAAGGGGGAAAAGGTCGTTCTGGTAAACTACCTGTCAGCTTAATAGGATGATCTTGACAGGCAGAAAACTGGGCAAAAATTAACAAAATGAATTTCAGCAGAGATACATGTAAAGTTCTGGGTCGGAATAATAATCAAATGCATAACTAGAGGATGGGGGAAACTCATCTTGGCAGTATTATGTGCAAAAAAAGATCTAGGGGTCTTAGTAGACTGCACTTGGTAGACTATACAGTCAGCAGTGTGATGCAGTTGTTAAAACGGCAAATGCAATTTTGGACTGCATCTATATTTATTTTTGTTTTATTGAATTGGTTGACTGCTCTCCCCCATTGAAATAAAAGTAAAGTGTCTGGATGGTATTGCTTTACTCTGCTCTGGTTAGATCTCACTTAGATTATTATGTTCAGTTTTGGTCATCACAGTTTAAGAGGGATTTAAATCAGCTGGAATGTGTTTAGAGGAGGTCAACGAAGATGGTGAGGGGTCTGGAGACCAAGTCCTATGAGGAAAGGTTGAAGGAACAGGGTATATTTAACCTGGAGATGACTGTGAAGTGATACAATAGCCATCTTCAAGTATTTGAATGAAGGTGCAGAGTTGCTTTCTGTTGTCCCAGAAGGTCAGACCAGAACTAATACATTGAAATTAAATCGAAAAGATTTTCAACTAAGGGGCTTTCCCCACTTACCTCCTTTTGTGTGCCACCCCGCGGCCAGCCCGTGTAGAAAAGCCTCCGCAGCTTTTGAGCGCGGGGAACTTCTTCCCCACTTGTTCCCAGAAACCCCGCGCTTGCTGCGGGGTGGTGGGGAACTTAGATGTTTCCGCGAAGTTGATTGGATCGGGGAGCATATCTTGACAGCGCACCGACACTTACTGTCAATGGAGTGACTGTCCCGGCTGTGGTGCTAGCGGATGGCGCGTTCCCAATGCGGAAGTGGCTAATGAAGCGTTACACTCCAGCGCAAAATCCAGTGCAGCATCACTTCAATAGGAGACATTCCAGTGCGAGGTGTGTCGTGGAACAGGCCTTCGGTCGGCTGAAGTCGCGCTGGCAGTGCCTCATGACGCGTATGAGAGTAAGTGTCACAAACGTTAAGGCAATCGTTGCAGCATGCGTTGTCCTGCACAACATTTGTGAGTCTGAGGACCACAATGCGCCAGAATGTGAGGCTCGGGCCGGACGACTCCTCACACAGATGGAGCCACAGCAGATATTTGAATTGGACGAGGAGGTTCCCCTTCCCAACGATGCAGCCCATCTGGCTCAGGGAAAAGAGGTGCGTGATGCTCTGGCAGCCTACATGTTCCAGTCACGTGGCCACTGGTCCTAGGCTCGGGAGTTGTTCAAACTGTGCATGGCAGCATCCCTCCACTGCTGGAGAGAGACATCACTTGGGAAACTCATGAAACCTGACTGATGACTTCTGTGGAACAGATTCTTGCATGTTGTAATAAACAGGTCAACAACTGATCACTCTGTGCTCTGTTCACTATTATTACGGTGTCTTGTCAGCCTGGTGCATGCGCGCTGGCTTGCTGGGTGTTTCTCACTTAACACTACAAGGGCCACCGGGGCGAGGGGGGAGAGATCCCTACATGGAAACACCTGCCGGGGGCCCAGAGCTGTAACACGGTGGTCATGTTGGGTGCCCAAGGGGAGAAAACCCACCGGATCCACAAGGATCCACAGCCAGCCTCGAATCCTTGCCATGTTCTGACACGTGGGGGGGGGAGAGTCTCAGCCGCTTCCCTTAGATTGTTTGAGTGGGAGAAAGGCGACGGGGGGCATGGCCACTGTTGTCGCCAAAGTGAGCGCCGCACAGGCCAAGTCGACCTCCTGTGCCAAAGGTTAGCAGGCAGGGTACTAGAGACCGGCCTCCGCAACCCCCGCACTGAAATGTTGAATTTTCGACACAACATGAACACGTGCGCACATGTCATCGTTGTGTTTTCATTTTCTCATTCATACATGCGGGCGTGATGACATTCTATCTTCACGAATTTAAAGACGGACGCACATGTGCACTTCCGCTTCCCGGCCGTTGCCTCCTCGAGAAAACGTTAAAAAATGCCTTGCGGAGCTCCTGTCCCCCCCCGAGACCTGCCCTAAGGAGGAAGGGGTGCTACTGGCGGGTGCAGGAGGTCGAGGTGATGCTGGAGGCAAAAAAGGAGAGGGGGGGTTAAGCCCTCTGCTGATGGGATCAACTAAGCTCCCAAACAAACGGGAGTTTACCTCAGTTGTTAAAGCCCCGAGATCTCAGGGCTTTGAGAGAAGTGTCTCCCAGGCACGAAATAAATGGAAAACCATAAAGAAGGTCTTCTATGACTCCCGGAGGAGGTAGCAGGGCAGACCACCACTCCAAGGAAGGCCTCATCATTACAATGAGCTGGAGGAGTTGTGGCATCTGGCCGGGGAGCCTTCAGAGGAGGAGAGAGACCCTCAACGTAAGTACACCTCGCCCATCCACCCAAGAAACCCCATCCCTTCCGCACTGGGCCGCTGCATTGCTGCATCAAAACTGCCATTAAAAAAGTCTCAAGACAGATTTTTTTATCTTAGGGAATTTGAATGAAGTATGGGAATGCATGGTTGGTTGGCGTTAAATTGAATGCACCCATGCTGAATTTTGCTGTAGGGACCATGACATTCACCACTCCACCAGATCATGCAGGGAATGTTTTTTGGAATGAGTGAGCATCCCTACATGCATACATCCTGAGTGAAGTGTCACTGCCGTGCCTCCAAGAGGGAATGTGCAGCTGCATGTGTCATGGTCCCCAGACGTCATTTGAAACTAACCACTGTCATCCTTTTTTTCATTTTCCTTGTACAGGTGCTCCATCACCCACCGAAGCTCCGCAGACCTCAAATGAGGAGGCAGAGGCTGAGGAAATGGATCAGGGGGCAGGAGAAGGTGGGTGCAATGTCACAGTACAATGTGCGATTGCAAGGAAGGATTTCAGAACTGCATCCAGATTTTTCAAAATGGAAAACTCAGACATGTTTGCCCTTGCTTTTCAGGCACGTCTGGAGAAACGGCACGGGCTTCTGTAGCGCCCACACCAACTACAAGGCCAGCGGGCTCCCTCGAGGGTGTTTTGCAAGCAAACATGGTGCTCATGAGTAAGTCATCCCTTGTTCGCATCTCCCGCCACAGATTAAGCAAGTGTCCATGTGGGCGGTTTCTAAATAGGCAAGTGCCACCCCACCAACTTTCAGCAGTTCTGTGAGGTTGGTAACAGTCATGCGAATTAGTGCCAGCAAGCTACCACCAAGAGAATGTTGGCAAAAGGCCAACTGCGTGTGTCAGTGGCATCACTGACAGGCCAGTGAAGGGAGTAGGGCACCTTAATTGCTTCTGCCATGGGAATGTAGGCTCAATGCATGGCAGCTGTGAACAATGCAGACTGTAGGCTGGTGGTGATCACCTGAGATAGAACAGATGTTGGCTCATGGACGTGCACTCCCTGCTTGAAGCGCCTTCCTTCTGAAGAGAGGCTCTGGCATTTTGGACTGATTAGTTTGGGGAGGAGACGTCTGAGTGTGGTCTCTGATTTATGAGGTCTCTGATTTATTATTTATTTATTTATGATTTATGGAACACTAATGTGTGAGAACTGTGGACAGAGAGTCAATGTTCTCTCTTTCTCCCAATAGGAACACCGGGTGGCAGAAACAAAAAAAACCGGGGGGGGGGGGGTTTCTTGTATTAGGGAACATGTCTTCAATTGAGGTGTGACTGGCGTGCGGGACATGTTGACACAGGAGTGGGTTGATGCCTCACGGTGAGGACATCTTGTTGGAGTGCTGGGGGATAATTTTTGGAGGAGACGTCTTCTCTCCCTCATTGATCAGAGAATGCAAATGCCTTAGCAGACCAGGTGCTCCAGAGCAGCGCCAGCAGAATGTCAGCGCAAACTGCCTGTGCTTTCAAACATGAGCATGGCGGATCCACGTTGCATTCCTACATTGGTGGGCCCCCTTTAAACCTCCCTTCCTCTATGTTTGTGCACCCGGCTTTTGTCTGATTCCGTGGCAACATTGTCATGATAGAACGGTGACTCAGGTTCCAACCCAGAACTGAAACGTTCCATTTTTTTCCTTTTTTGGCCAGTACGTGATCTGCAGCGCCGAGTGAGCACCCTCGAGGAAGGCCACAAGAGCCAGCAGGCAGAGATCAGAAGCCTAAAGCAGGCCAACAAGGAGCTGGAGGCCAAAGTGGAGCGGCTCAAGGTGCTCTGTGAGCAGTTGCCAGGCCCGCAAAACTGAGTCGGACATTGGGGCTGGTTGGTGTGGGGGTTAAAAGTTGTTTATATTTCAAAATTTTCAAACGTTTATGGTTCCCAAAAAATGTTATGTAAATAAATAGGTTTCATTGTTATTTGCCACGTCACGTTTCTGATTTCTGACAGGATGATGTCTGGGAGTCTATGGGATGGGGCCTATGTCCCATCAATATTCCAGTGCTGTAAGTGACTAAAATCGTGATAGACATTTCTTGGGAAAACAAAATGTAGCCACCACAGGTGCATTGACACTGGAGAGCACAGTCTGTTTCTACCTGGAAAGAGTAGGAACCACCCCGTCATCATTCTGACGCAACAAAGGGACAACTCACCGGATTCCACCAAGTGACAGATGCATTTGAGGTCGCGGAATCACAAACACATGTTTCTGTTATGATGCACATCAAATCACATTGAAGACACATTGCTCATTGGTGTGAAAGGGCTGCTCGCCACTCTAATGGGTGCCTAGCTCAGAGGTTTAAGCCTGCACATGCCATTCCACCTTTCCAAGCACTGAGAATGATCCATATCTCTGTTGTGTAAATTTCAACATGTGTTACACGGTGCTCACAAGTGCTTCAGGAATCAAGTATCCTGACTTAACATGCCTTTCCCCACCACCCACTCACAGTATGCTGCATTGCTTGAGGAGCACAACACGGTTTGCTCAGATGCTTGGTTCAGCTTTTATTAACTCAACTAGGGTTAACTTTTATTCAACGGCAACATGTATGCATAGGCTCTCCTTAATCAATGGACAGAAAACAATAAAGCACTAGGCATAAACTCGACAATGAAAATGTGCTGACAGGTTTTCTTTACAGGTCAAATATCTGTTTCTGCTTGCGCACCCTGCCACGGGCCCCCCTCCCCATTTCACGATCCCCGCAATCCCTGGCTGGTGATCGCTCCATCCCCTCATGGAGACGCATGCGTTTGGCGGGAGAGCCACTTTCACTCTGTGTCAGCACATGGCTTCTGCAGGCACTCGACCTGACTTGGCAAGGCGACCCCTCCCGAGAACATGGGAAAAGCTGGGAACGTGGGGTTGGTGGTCTGTTCTCCCTTTCAGTTTTATCTGAGAATGCACGACGGTTGGAGCAACCCGCACTCACGTCGGGAGTGTCTGGGACTAGCATTGGAGGTGTTGCTCTCTCATGTGGTGCTCCTGACATAAGAATGCAGAAGTCCCTAAATGGGTCTTGGACAACCTCCCTCTGCACGCTTGGCGACTGGGCTGCTGAGGCTGCCAGGAAGGGTTGACCTGGTGAGGCTGTGGTGGTTGCACCACCTTGTAAATCAATGCGCAGGTCTCCTGCGACCATACTGCGCTGCACCTGATTGACAAGTGTTTCCAAAATTGTGTTTGCCCGCTCCGCTGAGCCAACTCTCTGACTCAACGTGTCCACCATGCTTTCCATTACACTGTTCCCCCTATCTATTGCAGCAATCAGGGCTTCAAAGAACGAGGATGGCCTATGCAAAGTGGAATATTTCCCCCCTCCCCTTTAGTTTATCACTATTTGCCTGCATTGAGAAGAACAGGGCATTTCCCCCAAACCCCCCCCCCTTTTCGGGGACATCAGATATTTTGGTCCACTGAAACAACCTTCACCAGGCATGGCTGATGAAATCAGAAGAGGACCATGGCAACTGACAGACCTGGTTTTCATGCCAGCCCACCTGCCGCGCTTCCCACCGGCCAACCTTGTGTGAACCTGAGGAAATCATTACATGTGCCTTGTGATTTTCCCACCACCATCCCGGACTCCTGCCATTCCCCCCCCCCCTCTCGCCCCTCCACAACATTCCCATATACTTGTGAGGATGGAAACTTCCTGCCCCTACCAAGACAGCAAATGGGTCTGTTCCAGGAATTACAGAGAGCACAAGTTCAGTCTCACTCACCGGATTCAAGCAGAGATAGACTGGAGGGGCGAATGTCCCTCTCATTGATGGTTATTAAAGGCCGGTGCGCGCCACGCGAAGTGCCGGCATCAGAAAGCTGGGTAGTGCCTTGTGAAGCTTCTGCGCCAGAAGGAGCCCTGCGGCTTACCAAGACGCATTCTGCGACTCTTATTGGGTCCTCGTTGTTTACAGACTTGTCACCTGCAAATATGTTGTCCAGTTCTCTGTAGTAAGGGATGGTCTTACGGGAATTTCCAGAAACGGCGTTGTGCTGCTTGCAGCGTTTAAGGTCCCTCTTCTCAATCCCTTTGCTTTTGTTCGACATTCAACTGCTGACCTTGTGTGGCCCCTGCCACGCATCTCTGAGGCCACCTTCTCAAAGACATCTATATTTCTGTGCTTGCTGGGCAAGGCGCTCTGGACCGCCTGTTCACTCCAAATGCTGATGAGGTCCCCTGTTTCTTCATCACGCCACGCCACACCTCGCCCAGTTTGCTTACCAGAAGTCGCCGATACTGCAACGGAGCCGCTACCGGAGTTAGTCATAATCGAAGCACGTGGAGTTGTTTATTCAAAATTTCGTTCACACGTGTTCACAACCGAGTGAGCAAACTTCTATAACTGGGAATGGCAGAAATATGGAAAAGAAAGTTCGCGCAAGCGCAACGCTCACGCACTCCCCCGCAACGACTTGATTGGACTGGAAAATGAAAGTGAAAATCAGTTTCGTTTCCCAATGCCTCTGTTCCCCGCAACCCCGCGCACTCAACAGCATTTTGCCGCAAAACTGTAGAGCTGTGGAGCTCGAGTAACGTAATGTGGGCACGTTACCTTGTGCTCACGTGCACACAGCTCAATTGTGGCGTTTTTGCATTGTAAAAGATTTGTCGCCAAGTGATCATGTCATCACATAGCTGCCTGTCGCATTATTTCTGATGGGGACAGACTTCCTTGAAAAAATGGAGAGGCCAGTTGCCTGATTGGTGGGAAGGCTGTACGTCACAGCGAATCAACTTCGCAGAAACATCTAAGTTCCTCACCACCCTGCGGCAAGCGCGGGGCTTCTGGAAAAGTTGCTGTTAGAAGAGCAGCTTTGACGTGCACTAAGGGGCCAGGAGAGCAGCAGATTCGAGGCAGCTGCGCTGTGGCTGCTGGTGCGGTGGGGAGCGTGGAGGATCCCCGTGTCTTTTCGAGTGGTTACCCCGCGGCATATGGTGAGTGGGGAAAGCCCCTAAATATTAGGAAGAACTTTCCAACAGAGCAGTTTCTCAGTGGAAGAGACATTCTGAGAAGACAGTGGGCTCTCCTTCTGTGGAGGGTTTTAATCAGCGGCTCAATGGCCATCTGACAGCAAGGCTGATTCTATGACCCGCTATGAATTTAGGCAGAGTGTGAGAGGGAGGGAAGGAAGGAAGGAAGGAAGGAAGGAAGGAAGGAAGGAAGGAAGGAAGGAAGGAAGGAAGGAAGGAAGGAAGGAAGGAAGGAAGGAAGGAAGGAAGGAAGGAAGGAAGGAAGGAAGGAAGGAAGGAAGGAAGGAAGGAAGGAAGGAAGGAAGGAAGGAAGGAAGGAAGGGAGGGATGAGCCAAGACTCAATTACTTACATGCCAGGGTAATGCCAATCACCACTCTGAGGTCAGGGAGGAATTTTCCTCCATGCTAGATTCGCCAGGGATCCTGGAAGTTTTTTCCCTTCCTCTTGGCCTAGAGAGGTCACTGGGAGAATACGGGGTGGGGAGTAGCTGGGAATTTCCAGCATTGTGCAGGGGTTGGACTAGATGACCCTTGTGGTCCCTTCCAGCTCGATGGTGGAGTCCACATAGGGCAAATATAGCAGGTGTAGGATGCAATACAAACCATGGGGTGGGGGGGTGGGGGACTTGGTATAGGTCCCATCCTTAAAACGAGTCTGCCAGCAATCCTTTAGCAAAATCCCAGGTTGGAGCTCCTCCTGCGCAAATGGCCAGGCAGAAGGCACTTTATTTTTCTCCCTTGCGCTGCACCATCCACAGTAAGGGAGAATCTACCTGCCACAGCAATACGTTCATTATTGCCCTGCTGTTGCAGGGAGGCCCCTTTTTCTTTGTTTGTTTTGTTTTGCGTGTTGCACATGGATAGCTAAACAGGTGCAGCCAATTGTATTGTGGGACGATCAGCATGAACATAAGAACATATATGAATATGAGCAGTTAATAAAGAAATTGTAAGGGTACACCTTTCAGTCAGGTAACCCAGCAACAGAAGATAGAAGGCCGGGAGCTTGATTTGAAGGAATGCTTATATCTTTGCAGGGATAAAATGGGTCTGAAGTAATTACAATTTTCTCTTTTAGCAGTATTAGAAAGAAGAGGTTTTCAAGTTGTTGTTGGATTTGTAGTTAGGATTTTGTTTAAATGTGCAGCTGGGAATTCGGCATGGCTCCCAAAGCTGCACAGAGTCTGCCCCAGTGTCCCCCCACGATATTTACCTTAGCCTGGAGGTTTCAAAAATTGCAAGTCTGGAGGTTCTTTTAAGAAATCCAAGTGTGACGCTGCTTGTACCTGTGCCATGCAAAAACCAATCAGGAGCAGAACTGGTTTATTTTTCCTGCCCAGCCGGCTGATCTCCCCACCTGATGTTCTGTTGGGGGACTCAACAACCCTCTTTGTTTGGGGAAATTAGCTGCAGAGCACAAGGTCACTTAGTGTCGCTGAGGAGTGTTGGGTAACTTGATTGAGCATGGCTATGGGGGTTCAGTTCTGTATGCCTGTGCAGCTATACATGTATTGCAGAATTTTTTTTAAAAAGAGAAGTGTCTCCGTGTGAAGGTGCAGAGGCAACCTGGATTGTTTCCATGGGCTGCAGTTGCTGCCTGCACGGCACACATGTGAAAGGGGAAAAGGAAAATGGGTTCCTTTATAATGACTGCAACCTGTTATACATTTTCTGTGTGGAAGTGAGCTATGTCTAAGATATATGATGAAGGGGGTGTAGCTGTCAAAAGCCCATACTCTTAAAACTATGTTGTTCTCTACGGTGCTCCTGGGCTTGAATCTAGCAGATACCAGACCTGTATTCTTACTGCTACACCACACCTTTATCCTTATGAAAGTTTTTTCTTCTGCAGCAGTGCAAGAGTTCATTCACAAAACTTCTGACTTTGCAGGATGTCTGAGCCACCCTCCGCCCATCTGGGTAGTCCCTGCGTAACACTGGAACCTAGTGGAAGAGGCACATTTGCTGAAAGTTTTGTGGACTGAAGGACAGCCAAATTTGGTTTGCCCTCACGCTGGAAGAGGCACTGAAACCATGGAGGCTGAGAGCAGAGGGGAATTACGGGAAAGACCAGTGCAGAAGTCATTGGGTAAGCACATCGCCAGCTCAGATGCCCAGCAGTTCAGGCATCTCTGCTACCATCCAGCCAAGGGGCCCCGAGAGGTCTGCAGCCAACTCCACTACCTTTGCCAGCAATGGCTGAAGCCAGAAAGGCACAGCAAGTTGGAGATGCTGGACCTGGTGATCCTGGAGCAGTTCCTGGCCATCCTGCCCCCAGAGATGGAGAGCTGGGTCAGGGAATGCCGGCCAGAGAGCAGTTCCCAGGCGGTAGCTCTGGCAGAAGGCTTCCTCTTGAGCCAGGCAGAAGACAAGAATCAGGAAGAGCAGGTGAGAAGTTTTCATCCAATACTCAGAGAGTCTGACCTGAAAAGCCCTCACCAGTTGCCCAACAGGAAGTCCTCTGAGAAAGGGATGTCCCAATTTCCCTGCCCTCCTTTTTTCGGCCAGGGATCACCATGGGCACCCTGGTGCTTGGTGACACCTTTCCTTTTCTCTGCAATTAACATTTTTATTGGTACGTAAACAGCTTTACATCACAAAAGGCACATTAAAAAATCACATTAAAAATCACATTGTCCATAAGGTCTTCCTGTTTCCTCTGCACTATGTATTAATAATTTTAACCACTTGCTCTTTAACCAGCTAGGTAAAATCTTTAGAACTACTATTAATAGAAGTGACACTTTTCTCTATTGGATCTTATTTTGACAATCCCTTATCTTCAGAACTACTAATCATCAATTTGTTTTTTTTCTATCTTATCCAAATATTATATCAAAGGTTTCCAATTGTCCAAGAACTTATTTAAATTCATTTTTAAAGTAACAAAGTTAACCAGGCCATATCTGCCAATTCTAATACTTTCACTCATCATTCTTCAATCGTAGCTGAAGTTTTCCAGTTCTGCACATAGAATATTCTTGTAGCTCTGTCTTATATAACCTTGCAAAATCTTTTCGGATGCCTGCCAAGTGTTTTAGAAAGTGGGTGGGATATTAGTGGGGCTTTTGCCCAGCAAGTCTTCTGATTGCCTGTACAGATTTCAAAAAGACCCTTTGCTTTGGCAACAACTGCCCCACTAGCACAAGGCTGTTCACTGGGTAGCTGAAGGTAACCTGCAGCAACCATTTCGTGCCTCCTGGGGTGGCCATCTTGGTGCTGCACCCACCATACTGTGTCAGATTTCCAAAGATGCCCAAAGTATTTAGCTGGGCCTTTTTGAATTCTCTCTCTCTTTGCCTTGCCTGTGACCTTTGCTTTTGCTTCTTTGGCAGGTTCTGCTACTTGAAGTGGCTACTGATTCTCCAGAGCCAGAAAATACATTGAAGCCACAGCCACTCACGCTGCAAACAAATACAGGGGCCAACTCCATAGGTAAGGGATGAAGGGACATCTCTCCACTTGATTCCCCCACCCTGGAGTGTGAAGAAAGAGTTAGATTTTATACCTCATTTTTCTTTACCTTTGCGGTGTCTCAAAGTGACGTTCATTGAAGGCCTTCTTCAGTGGGCCAAAACACGTTTGGGTCTAAATGTGTTGCATAAGACTTTATGTGTTATGATTTTATGTATGTTTGTAAGCCTATTTAGGGCCTTTTACTATGATATTTTGATTTGAATTTAAATAAACCCGTTTGTATTTTTGCTACATCTTAGTTTCCATTTTAAAAGGCCCAATTTCCTCTTAACGTTTTGGTTCCTTCCTCTGGTATTGAAGTTAAGTTTTTGACCTTTTTTCTATTGGCGTGCTTGCAGCAAGGACAATAAATCATAACAGTCCTATTAAAAGAGACAAATGAACGAGCACTCAAGTTTTACAAACACAGAAGAATTGAGACACGCAAGAGAAAGTCATAAATATAAGCTTGGAAGAAAAAGAAAGAAAAATGGATTTTAAAGGTGAAATTCTATCATCTTTGTGTCCCTCACAGGAGGAAGATGGCCGTCTTCAGTACAAGCTGAATCGCCTTTGCTTTGTAATGGGGCTGAAACGGCTTCTTGGCACTCCACCCAAGTAAGTGAAAAATCATCTCTCTCCTACACATCCGTCTGACTTTTGTAGATTTTCAGGGCAGTCCTAAACAGAGTTACACCCTTCTAAACTCATTCACTTGGTTAAGTCTAGGTCCAGAACTCCCACCGTGGTGCCCATGGGTGCTATAGAGCCTGCCAGTGTTTTTCCTGGCTTCCGCCTTTCTAGAAAGTGGGCAGAGCCAAGTGGAGTTTTTGCCCAGCAAGACTTCTGCTTGGCCACTGGAGATTTAATTGGCAGGGCAGATTTTTAAAAACATCGCTTTGGCAAAAGTTATCACCACAGCATGAAGATCTTCACCTCCTGAAGCAGCCATTTTGTGGCTGTGCCCACTATGTTGTGTCAGAATTCCAAGGGTGCTCGCAAGCTCAAAAAAAAGTTGTGGATCCCTTATTCAGGTGGTTTCCACGTGGGGACAGGCTTCTGTGGTTTTCCCTGTTGCTGGTGTAGTTGCTGATATGGAGCAATAGTAGCAAAGTTTCCAAGTAGCAGGTTTTCCTGCCTCAGTCATTCAGTAAAGGTGACGTCCCCTTTTCTGGGGCACCAGAGCTTTTGCAATTAAAAAAAACCCAGCACCAGAATGTATTGTTGAAAGCTTTCACGACTGGAATCAGCTGGCTGTTTGGGCTTTCTGGGCTGTGTGGCCATGGTCGGATAGTTTTCGTTCCTAACCTTTCACCTACATTTATGGCTTCAGAGGCATATCACACCTCCGCTAAGAATTTTGCCACAGCCAAGGTAATAGAATCATAGATTTGGAAGAGACTACAAGGGCCATCAAGTCCAACCCCCTGCCATGCAGGAACAGACAATCAAAGCACTCCTGACAGCTGGCCATCCAGCCTCTGTTTAAAAACCTCCAAAGGAGACTCCACCGCTCTCTGAGGCAGTGAATTCCACTGTTGAACAGCCTTGAAAGTCAGAAGGTTCTTCCTAATGTTTAGGTGGAATCTATTTTCCTGCATCTTGAATCCAATACTCTATGTCCTTGTTTCTGAGGCAGCAGAAAACAAGCTTGCTCCGCCTTCAACATGACATCCCTTCAAATATTTAAACGTAGCTATCATGTCCCCCCTTAACCTTCACTTCTGTAAACATGCCCAGCTCCCTAAGTCTCTCTTCGTACGGCATGGATTCCAGACTTTTTACCATTTTGGTTGTCTTCCTCTGGACAAGGTCCAGCTTGTCAATATTCTTCTTAAATTGCCGTGCCCAGAACTGAACACAGTACTCCCTCAATCTAGACACTATACTCTTATTGATGCATCCCAGAATTGCATTGGCTTTCTTGGCTGCCAAATCATACTGCTGACTCATGTTCAGTTTGTGGTCTACTCAGACTCCCAGATCCCTTTCACATGTAATGTTGTCAAGCCAGGTGTCACCCATCCTATATCTGTGCATTTCATTTTTTCTGCTTAAGTGCAGAATTTTACATTTATCTCTGTTGAAATTAATTTTGTTGGTTTTGGCCCAACTCTCTAATCTGTCCAGATTATTTTGAATCCTGCTCCTGTCCCCCAGGGTATTAGCTACCCCTCCTAATTTGGTATCATCTGCAGATTTGATTAACATGTTCTCTATTATCCATTAACTCACCTTCTGTTGTCTCCCCAAAGATTTCTGCTTACTGACAAAAAAACTGTGCATGCCACTTGGCCCGTGCCACTACCTCAATGAGAATGCTGAAGACAGCTGAATGGCAGTTAAACAAAGGTGGTGAATTACCAGAAGCCCCACTTCTGAGAAGCCTGAGGCAAGCACACAACTAGGACAAAGAAAAACCCTCACACACAAAAGCCTTCCCAAGCCCTCAAAAAGCAAACACATAAGCCCTCCAAAAACGCACACAGTTAAAAATTTGACCTTAAGAATACCCACCCAAAAGCACAGCTCACCTTCTTCTTTCTGCCTGCTTCTTCCTCCCCCCCGAGTTCAGGGCACTTGCCACTTCCTCAGTGAGCATCAATAGGACTACACAAAATTGACACTTAACCTCCTCAGTCATGGAGAAATCCTCATATGTCTCTCACTTGTGTAATGATTACAAGTTAAAATAATGTGTGACAGAGTTTCAGATTCCTGAAGATTGCAGGTACACAGTCTGGCTTGATATATAAATAAATACAAAACTGCAGCCTATTTACTTAGGGCGACTGTTAAGTTCTTTAGATTACTATGTAGTAAAAAGACGCAGGATAGCTGATGTTAGAACATGATGGAGAGGATATAGAGTGTGAGAGTGTGTGTCCAAAGGTTCACTGATATCACATCCCAAATAAACCTGTATTTTCTTTCAGGGCCTCCCAACCTTTGAGGAGGTAGCTGTGCCTTTCTCTGAAGAGGAGGGGTCTCTGCGGGATCCAGACCAAAGGTCCCTGCACAGAGAAGTCGTGGCAGACAATTATGAGACAGTGGCCTCTTTCTGTAAGGTTCCCACCACCACCATCACCACAAGATCCACGACACTTATTCATAAACCGTGAACAGTTTTTTAAACATTTTTCTGCCTGTCACAAGTTATCATTTAAATTTTATTAGAAGGTAGAACAGTTACCAGAAGCAAAGAAAAGAAAAAGATCACAAGCTTAACGAAAGGGGGGAAAGTACACTTAAGTGTAAGAAGTCCTAATTTCATCTATATCAAGAGTTAACAATAAAATATTAATACCACTTGCTCTTTGACCACATACTTAAAATTCCAACAATAACTACTACTCATAATTTTCTCTGTTAAGTCTTATTTTAACAATCCACTAATCTTCAAAACCACTAATCGTCATTTTACCTTTTTCTGTTTTGCCCAAATAGACCATCAACAGTTTTCAATTGTCTAAAAGTTAAGTAACGAAGTGAGTTTGGCCATCTCTGCCAACTCCAGAAACTTCCCTCATCACTCTTCTATTGCGGGTGTATCTGAAGTTTTCCATTTTTGTGCACAAAGTATTCTTACAGCTGATGTCATTTTAAGAACATTTCTGAAGTCCAGGCCTGGACTGATGCTCTAAACTTTTGTAGTGTCCTCAAAACATGCTAATCATGTTTCAAAAGGTGTCACTGAATAATTTTGGAGTAGTGCTCTGGTGCAGAGACCGAATAGCTGTTTCTTCAGTAGTTTACATACATACATAAGCCTTTATTGGTATAGTCAGAAAGAGTTACATAAATCAGGAACAATTGCATGAATACATGATAGATAAAAGGCCTCACAGGGAGCACAACAAATACGTTCTACTGGGAACTCTCAACTATCTCCGCAGTGAAATTGGCGATCTCTTCACAAAGACCAGGGTCCAAGTTGTTTAACAATAGAGATAACCTAGTCAGATTAGGCAGCCCAGATTGGAAGAAAAAATGTAAGTTGGTATATTTAGATCTGATGTTATCAAATCTGGTGCAGTGTAAGAGTTGGTAAGTCAGGGTTTCAACCACATTAAGTTTGCAACTGCATAACCTTGCGGATTTATCTAAATTGCTGAACCTACCCTTTAATAAGGCAGAGGGCATAACGTAAAAAAGTAGTTTACAAAGTAATGGGAGATGGGGGACCTATAAAAGAAGAATAGTTTGGATTTATACCCTGCTTTTCTCAACCTTAAGGAGTCTCAAAGTGGCTTACAAACTCCTTCACTACCTCTCTTTAAAACAGACATCTTTTGAGGTAGGTGGGGTTGGGAAATGTGTGAGAGAACTGTGACTAGTCCAAAGTCACCCTGCAGCCTTCATGTGTAGAAGTGGGGAAACAAATCCAGTTCACCCAATAAGAGTCTGCCACTCATGTGGAAGAATGGGGAATCAAACCCAGTTCTCTAGATTAGAGTCT
The DNA here is from genome assembly GCF_021028975.2 of Sphaerodactylus townsendi. Classification (NCBI taxonomy): domain Eukaryota; kingdom Metazoa; phylum Chordata; class Lepidosauria; order Squamata; family Sphaerodactylidae; genus Sphaerodactylus; species Sphaerodactylus townsendi. The sequence continues at coordinate 5,270,296 of NC_059427.1, forward strand.
CTCTGTTAACCACTGCACCACTCTGGCAACATTAGGGTTGACTGGTTAGGCTTAGCAACATGAAGGAAGGTTGGAGGTGGGGACACTGGGGAGCAAGACATTGGTGCGATTGCTATGTCACTTCTGGGGAAACCTGGAAGTGACATAGGGTAGATCTAGAACAGGGATCTCAAACCTTTTTTAGGTTGTGGGCAACTTTGGAATTTTTGTTCGTGGATTGTCAAAGGCTTTCACAGCCAGAATCAACTGGGTAGTTTGGGTTTTCTGGACTGTTGTTTTAGCTCTTAACATTTCTCTAGCATCTGCGAGAAACACATCTCATTGTGATATGTCTCTAAAGATGCCAGTCATAGATGCGGGCAAAATGTCAGGAGCAAAACATAGCAGACCTTGGCCACAAAGCCTGGAAAATACACCACAGCCAGTATCTATTTATTTGCACATACCAAACAACTATCATGGGGAGGAAAGCAGGATATATATGAATCAGTGCAAATGCAGCTACGGCATGGGCCTTCGGGCTTTGACTGGAAATGCTGTTTGCCACAAAGGCTAATGGGTGCCTCTATCTATTAAAATCTGATTCCTTTGCTATCGCATGAAGGACATTCATGGAGACTAGGGGCCAGTTGCTGGTTTTTGGAAGCAGTGATTTGGAGATACTGAAAAGATCACCAGCACACTCTGCGGTGAAAAAATGGCTGTACTGCCCCAATAGGAAAGTAAACATAATTGTAACATTTTTTGTGTGTTCTTCAGCTGCCCTGTCAGATACTGCTGAGGGAACAAATATCGCTGCATCATCATCTGCTCAGCAGTTGTCCAACAGGAGAAATAGGAAGAGGCGGGCTGTTCCGGTGGAAGATACTGCTGAGCGAGTGTTGGCACAGTGGGCGTTCAAGCGGAGTGAGACCAATCGCCGCTACACAGAGACAATGGAAGCAGAGAGGCACTGTCGTGCTCAGATGCTCAAGGAAGAGAGACTCAACCACCAGCTATTCCGAGACACGATGCAGCAAAACAGAAACATTATGCTCAAAGCTTTCAGTGTTTTCAAAAGACTGGATGATTTCTTGGAGGAGGATCTGAAGAGAACTCTCTCTCAAGAAAGACCCCGGACCAATGATCTCTCACATTCAGAAGCAGCAGCATCACAGACTTCTGTCCATACTGACTGTAGTCCTACATAGGAGAATGCCCTTTGACCTGTTGCACATATGTGTACCTCCATGGGCATATAAAGGGGCACTTCCGGCAATAGGTATTCTGAACAGTCCATGTGAGCTACTCAGTTCCTTTACACCTGTTCTGCAGATTTAAAAAAATTGTTCTTATAGTTCATAGTTTATTTGAGTTTATCAGCCCATTTTATATAAATGCCCATAAAAAAAAACTTTGGCAGCAAACTGCAAAACAGAATTTTTGCCACACTACATAGTTTTGATTTAGACTGTTAAGAAACAATTTTCGTTTTATAACATCTGGGAAAGGGGTAAATTTAACTATCCATTTAGTCAGACACGTTTTCCTTTCTGCTTCATATTTGTGACAGTAACACACATATGCACATTGAGTACATTCATTTGACAATCAAAATCTTTGATTTGGAGGAGTTTGTGAATAACAGCCTTTCATCTGCGCTGTTGGGAGTGCATTTCAGTGTATGATCGTATATGCTTGTCTCAAAGTTGTCTTCTGCTGCCCACTAAAGATTGAGATGCACCTCTGTGGGGAGGTTATTCCATAAGAAGAGGAGAAGTTTGGATTTACTGTAGGGAAATTCAAGGCGGCTTACAAACTCCTTTCATGTCCTCTACCCACAATGGATACCCTGAGTAATAGGTGGGGCTGAGAGACTTTAAAGAGAACTGTGACTAGCACAAGGTCATCCAACAGGAATGTAGAAGGGGGGAAACAAGTCTGGTTCACCAGATAAGAGTCTGCCACTTATGTGGAGTAGTGGGGAATCAAGCCTGGTTCTCCAGTGTATTGTCGAAGGCTTTCACAGCCGGATTCAACTGGTTGTTGTGGGTTTTCCAGGCTGTGCGGCCGTGGTCTGGTAGATCTTGTTCCTAACGTTTCGTCTGCATCTGTGGCTGGCATCTTCAGAGGTGCATCACAGAGGGTGTATCACTGTGCTATGAGTGTGGCCTGAACCTTTTACTCTGATGTACTAATAGCGTGTGTTGCGTGTGTGTGTGTGTGGGGGGGGGGGTTTGAAAGGAATCTGTACATGGCAAAGCATTAAAAATGTGACATCCTTACACACTCCTGTGACCAGAAGCGTTACAGCCCATTTCACCATCTCACTCTGGGGTGGGACTGTAGCACAGTGGCCTAACTTCTCCTTGATATGCAGATTGCAGAAGGTCTGAGGTTCCATGCCTAGCACCTCCAGCTGCAAGGGTCAGATAGAAAATGAGACCCCAGAGAGCCACTGCTGGTCTGAGTAGACTTGACAGAAGACAGATTTCTTTAGGAGAAGGGGGTCAGGACTGGTCTTGCACTGGTCAGGAAAAGCACTTCTGTTTCAGCAAAAGCCTTTATACAGAAACAGCGGTTCAGGTGAAATAGGCCACCAGATGTTTAACGAAGAACTGGAAAATCCCCGCCAAAACTCTTCTACAAATACAGAAAGCAATGACTAACTGCCCCACTCCAAATCCCACACACACCCCCTTAAGAACATAAGAACAAGCCAGCTGGATCAGACCAGAGTCCATCTCTGCTACTCGCAGTGGCCCACCAGGTGCCTTTGGGAGCTCACATGCAGGATGTGAAAGCAATGGCCTTCTGCGGCTGTTGCTCCCGATCACCTGGTTTGTTAAGGCATTTGCAATCTCAGATCAAAGAGGATCAAGATTGGTAGCCATAGATCGAATTCTCTGCCATAAATCTGTCCAAGCCCCTTTTAAAGCTAAGCCCCTTTTAAAGCTAAACCCTTCCCAGAGAAACCCAACCGTTTCCCTCTCAGGTAGAAAGGAATGTGGCTTTGCCTTCTTATTTCTACCCCAAGTGGCTAACAGCAACAACGTGATGTGGATTCCCAGGACAGCTTGGGAAGGGGTGGGAAAGACAGGTGACTGTACCCACCTCCCATCAAGAGGAGAATTATGGTCAGGCCTGGTATAAGACTGGGCATGCAAAGGAGCTGTTCCTTGGCACCTTCCGCAGAAAGGATCAGGTATTGTGAAAGACTTCTGCCCTAGGCACTGAAGATAAACAGCCAGTCTTGCAGTAGGCAGTAACAATCCAGGCACACCAAGAGCCTGGCTCTGCTCAAAGCAGCTTCTGATGTGTTCAGGTGCTATTACAACTGACCTCCAGGAGACAGAGATCAGTTCACCCGGAGGAAATGGCTGCTTTGGAAGATGGACTCTCTACCAAATTGAAGTCCCTCCCTGCCCTGAATCCTGCCCTCTGAAGGCTCCATCTTCAAAATATCCAGGTAATTCCCAACCTGGAAATGGCAACATGGGTAGGGTTGCCAGCCTCCAGTTGGTGGCTGGAGATCTTCAAGGATTACAACTGATCTCCAGGGGAGAGAGATCAGTTGATCTGGAGAAAATGGCCCTTTGGACTCCATGGCTATATACACCATTGAAATCCCTCCCCAAATCCCACCTCTCTCAGGTTCCACCCCCAAAATCACCAGGTAATTCCTAGAGCTGGCAACTGTAAACAAAGGCATGCCATAAGGAGGAAGGGTGTATACTGTCTTGGGCTCCTTGGAAGAAGCCCTGGATGTCTTATTTTTAAATCACCAAATTATATAGTTGTCAGGTGAGCCCAGTGAGCACCAGTGGAGGATGGAGGATTTTAGGAAATGTCTGAAAATTTGGAGCCAGAGGAGAACATGGACCTCAGTGGGATACAAATGCTGTAGCGTCCATCCTCTCAAGCAGCCATTTTCTCCATAGGACAGTCTGGAGATGAACTGTAATTCCAAGGGATCCCAAGGTTCCACCAAATGAATAGAAGCAAATCATGCCAGCTCTCTTGTGACTGAGAAACAAGCTAAGGGTTAAATGCAGAGAATCTGAATTCCTAGAGAGACGAGAGGTGGATGCTGATGTGTGTAATTGGATGACTGCATTCCCTCCAGCATTTTCGCATCAGCTGCATCACCCATTCCTTCTGGGGTCTGGTGAGTCACAAATGCACTTGGGTCAAATTGTGGCCAAAAAGTCCAGGTAGGGAAAAATGGGTGGGAGCTGCATGAGTGGGAAGCCCCCCTCCCCTTCATGAAGACTGGCAGCTCCCCCTCCCTGATGCAATCTTTAAGGGATGCTGCATCTCTGCACCCTGCACAGTCTGCAAAAATAGAGAAACCCATGCACCCCATGCTGCAGTCAGGGAAACAGAGGGGAGGGGAAGTTGGTTCCTTGGGAGCAGCTAAAAGATTGGCCCTTCACTACCACCCCAGGTATGAGAGGGGCTTCCTGTGCAACCAATAACACACCTCTTCAGCAAACTCAGGGGATCTCTTTCATTAGAGGCTCAGGTCATTTTGAGGTGTGGCTGTTCCCAAAACAAAGTGATGTCCACTTTTCTCTCCCCTACTTCACAACAACCCTGTCAGGTAGGCACAGAAGAAGAACTGTCTTAAGGTCACCCTGCAAATTTCATGGCTGGGAGGGATTCGAACCCAGCTCCAAGGCCAACACACTGAGCCCATGCTATGCATTTATCATTCTACAGAATGCATAAAATGGCACAGCAAGGAGTTCAGGACTGGAGTGCATTCTTATAAAGGGACTCTAGTCACAGTTAACGCCTAAGAAACTCTGGGTAGTTTTCATTGTGCTGATCTTTGTAAATGTAATACTATCTCACGTGCATATCAGATTTTGTGATCTGGTACTATTCTGAACTTTAGCATTATTGTAGATACTACAATGTTTTTATTACACAGCCTTCCCAATTTGGTAATTTAGTTTTATGTAATTTTCGGTAGTGTGTCTTATTCGCATTGTTTTTAAGTGGGTAATCCTCCTTGATCTAGTGAGAAAGCAAATAGTGAAAGAAAGAAACAAAACTCTGTCATCAACCATGACAAGGAATTAAGAGCCAGCATGGTGCAGTGGTGAAGAGTGAGTGGACATTAATCTGGAGAACCAGGTTTGATTCCCCATTCCTCCACATGATTGGCGGACTCTTATCTGGTAATTGGATTGGTTTCTCCACTCCTACACATGAAGCCTGATGGGGGACCTTGGGCCAGGCACAGTTCTCTCAGAACGCTCTCAGCCCACCTCCTCACAAGGTTTTTGCTGTGGGGAGAGGAAAGGAAAAGGAGTTTGTAAGCTGCTCTGTGTCTCCTTACAGGATGAAAAGGCAGGGTAGAAATCCAAACTCTTGTCTTCTGTTTTCTAATAATGGCTGAGCCCCACCTTGTGAACAGAACGCTACTGGCTTTATCTGAAAAGGTTAAAACCATTAGCAGCTGGGAGACAAAACAATTGGGGCTGAAATGACCCAAAAACCCATTTGCCACCAAGCACTAAAATGAATTATGAGGGCAATTTGAAAGTGGCCTCTACATTTCTGCAGAAAAGGGAAAGTTCAGTCTTTGAAAGTGGAAACTGATAGAATATTGTGTTGGCTTTGCAGGGACCCAGAAGCCCCATGAATCAGGGCAGCTGCTGCCTTGGTGGGTAAAAATTGGGGAGGGGGGGAAGGAAGACCACTCTTGCACTCTTTTGACGATGCCTTGGAGGGAGGAATGAAGATGGAAGAAGCAAGCTCAGCTGGTTTTGAAGAGAGAAGAGGTTCTGGTGCTGCCAAGTTTGGAAACAGAGGGGAAGTCTGGGAAAGGACTTTGCAGAAGGTCTTGGCTGGAGATGCTGCCCGCTGGGGTGCTTGGTGCCAGCACTTCAGGCAGTTCTGCTACAAGGAGGCCAAGGGGCCCCGAGAGGTCTGCAGCCAGCTCCACCATCTTTGTTGTCAGTGGCTGAATCCAGAAAGGCACAGCAAAATGGAGATGCTGGACCTGGTGATCCTGGAGCAGTTCCTGGCCATCCTGCCCATGCAGAGCTGGGTCAGGGAATGCGGGCCAGAGAGCAGTTCGCAGGCGGTGACCCTGGCAGAAGGCTTCCTCTTGAGTAAAATGAGGGAAGAGCAGGTGAGACTGAATCATCAGTGTGTTTCTAAGGAGTCAGTGATGTGGAGAGGAATACCCTAGCACCCCAACCCATTTGCCCCAATTTGTGTGGCCATCATCGAAGAACAGGTGTACCAAACCTTTCCCTGTTCACGGCTCCTTAGGGAGGTGTCATTAGGACAGATCTGGAAGGTGGGCCAATTGGCACAGGCCTACTACTTTGAGGGGACCTACTCCCTCAGGCAGAGGCAAAGGGGACTCTTTGGAAAAGAATGCGGATGCTTCAAAGAGAGTCAAAGGGGATCCATTAGCACAAAATATTTTAATGATTCAGTCATAAAAATTGTTGTTGTTGTTGTTGCTATTTCATTTCAACACTTCCCTTTCCTTCCCTGTCTGAGGGCAGCTTCCAACAGTATACAAAAAACAAAAACAAAAAGCCAAAACCAGATTAAATATAAACAAATGCAGATAACTGAAACCAATTTACTTTTTTTTTAAAAAAAGAACAGTTTTGTGGGACAAAGAAAAAATAAGGAAGCTAAATCATGTGTGTTCAGCACTGATTACAAAAATATTTAGTGAGCAGTTTGAAACAGGGCCTAGTTTCCCATCCGGCTTGGGCATATCATTCATTCATTCATTCATTCATTCATTCATTCATTCATTCATTCATTCATTCATTTGATTCAGTAGACTGCCCTACCCCCGAAGGGCTCAGCTTTGCTTGGACCTGGGGGTTGTGGCTCAGTGGAAGAGCTTCTGCTTTGCATGCAGAAGGTTCAAGGTTCAGTCCCCACCACCTGCAGAACCAGACAGTAGGTAGTGAGAAAGATGTCAGTCTGGGTCCCTGAAGAGTGCTGCCAGTCTGAGTAAACAATACTGGCTTTGATAGACCAGTCATTCAATCTAAAGCAGCTTCACATGCATGTGTAGTCAAGAACTTCATTCCTCTTTCAGGGGCAGGATCCAGTAGCAGACACTATGGTGGATTTCCCTGAGGCAGAGAGGTCTCCACTGGGCGCTAGAAAATGGCTGTTGTTCACAGGGGTCAAGCCGGTGGCCAGCCATGAAACCACTTTACTGGGTAAGAATTAAGGGGGCATATTTCAACTGGGGAAAGGGGTGAATACAGTTTGAAACAACATTGTTAAAATCTTGTGCTTCATTGGCCTGATGCTGAAGTTTGGACTAAAATACCCTGTAGAAAGAGAGTCTGAAAAAATGACAGGCCTCTTGTATCTACGCTGTGGGGAAAATAGCTGTACAGGTTATCCCTTTTTCAGAATATATGTGTCTTCCAGTGTTCTGTCTACCTCAGGCCAGGAATCCCCTTAGCATCTTTCCAGAAATTTCATGGTAAGGGGATTCCTGGCCTGAGGTCATTTAAACTGAGGTAATTTAAACTGGGGCTGCTGGATAATCAACCCAAGGCCTTCAGCATATAAATTGCATGTTCTGTCTCTGAGCAATGGGCCTTGCCCACATTTGTTCATTTTGTGTTGCATCTGTAACTTTGTTTTCTTCACCAAGGAGTTCTGAGCAGCACAGGTGGGGAGGTTCAATTTCCTGCGCAACCACCCTGAGAGGCAGCAATGCTGAGCCACAGTCCTCGGACACCCAATGAGCATCAGGTGTGAGGCTAGAGCTTGAGCCCCAGTCTCCGTGATCTAGGCCTAATGAAATTACCAACCAACAGAGGCTGATCCTATAGGCCAGACTCCGCCTGCTCTTAAATAATCTATAATTCAGCTAGCCACAATAGCAAAAGAACCTAAGAATGTAAGAAGAGCCCCACCAGGTCAGAACAGTGGTCTATCTAGTCCAGGATTTTGTCTCACAGTGGCCAAACCAATTCCTCTGGAGGGCCAACAACAGGGCAGAAAGGTCCAGGCCTTCATCTGATAAGAACATGAGAGGAGCCCCGCTGGATCAGACCAGTGAGGGTCCATCTAGTCCAGCATCTTCTCTCACACAGTGGCCTGTGAGGGTCCATCTAGTCCAGCATCCTGTCTCAAACAGTTCCTCCAGAGGTCTATCAGCAGGGCAGAGAGGCCGAGGTCTTCCCCTGATAAGAACTTGAGAAGAGCTCTGCTGAGTCAAATCAGTGGTCCATTTAGTCCTGCATCCTGTCTCACAAAGTGGCCAACCAGTTGTCCCTGAGGATTAAATTAAGAGGATGCAGAGGCCAAGGCCTTCTCCTGATGTTGCTTCCTAGCACTGGGTTTCAGAGGCCTATGAACATTTTGGTTTCTTGTGCACACCATGGTATAAGAAGATTAAAAAGCTGTTGTTCAGTTTGTTCCTTGGTAGGAAACTCTGCTACTCAGTAAAAACCTTCCCACTGTCCTCTATTTCTTCCAAAAGGTTATGGCTGTGAGGAAGACCCATGTGATGTTTCATTGCAAGATGTGGGGCGCCTTGAAAGAGAAAAGCAGGAATGGAAAACTGAAATAAAGCAGGAAATGGGAACGGAATCCCTGACTTCTCAGAGTAGCCGCTTCCAGGAGTTCAAGATCCAGGAAAAGCCAGATGAAGGAAAAGAAAAGGGTAAGGTGCCCTGTGAGAAATCTGCAACTGTGAACCAGTCTTTAATGTTCACTGAAGAAACGTTTTAAATCAGATCCAGCATAGTGCAGTGGTTAGTGTGTCAGGCTAGAATTGGGGAGAGTCCGGTTCGAATCCCTACTCTGCCATGGGAGCTCACTGGGGGCCTTTCCCCACTTACCTTAATCCCCCCTTTGCCGCGTGCTGCTCTCAGCACGTGGCATCCCTGGCGCGTGCCCGGGCGTCCCCATGACCCCGCGCTCTGTGCGGGGTTATCACAAGGCACTGTTTAAAAGAGCGCCAGGGATGCCATGCGCTGAGGGGGTGCAACAGCGGCAGCGTCGGGGCGGCTGCGCTATCGCCGCCCCTGTCGTGGGGAGTGCCGGGGGACCCCGCACTACTTTCGGAGAGTAGCGCAGGTCTTAAGGTAAGTGGGGAAAGGCCCTCGGTTTTCTTGGCCAGTCATAAACTCTCAGCCTGATCCAACTCTCAGGGGTGTTTTGAGGATAAAAGGAAAGAGAGGAGAATTGTGTAAGCTGCTTTGGGTCCCTGTTGGCAACTTACTGGAATATAATGAAGTAAATATACAAAACAAATGGGGTGCTGTGTGGTTTCCGGGCTGTGTGGCCGTGCTCTAGCAGCATTCTCTCCTGACATTTCGCCTGCATCTGCGGCTGGCATCTTCAGAGGATCTGAAAAGCCTTCGACAATACATACAAAAAATGTTTCCTGTCCAGAAGGAGCATCAGTTTCAGACACAATCTCATCAGCCATTTAAGAATCCACACAGGCAGAAATCAATGCCATTTAATGGCCTACATTCATTTTTAACAGCACTTAAGACAGCACAGTCTGGTGCTTAGAGTGGACTATGCTCTTATGTTCTTACGACTAGGATCTGAGAGACTCAGGTTCAAATCCTTCCTCTGCTGTGGCAACTGGCTGACTTGGGACTAGTTGTGCTCCCTCCCTCTCTCAGGGAACCTACCTCTCAAGGTTGCTGTAAGGATAAAAATGGAGCAGAGAACAATGATGCAACACATTTTGGTTTCCCTTTGGAAAGAAAGAAGGGGTATAAATGAAGCAAATAAAACAAATTAGTTGGTTCCCAAGGGTTAAATTCTTTACCAGTTTTCTCTCTTTATTTCAGCTGGTGTTTGGGAGAGCAAGAATGGGGGAGAATCACGTGAGGTGTCATTGAAAGGAACAGAATACATAGATGGAGAAGTGCAAATGTGGGAAGTTGAAATAAAACAGGAAACAGGGAGGGAATCCTTTCCGTTTCGGCACAGCAATTTGCAGAAAATCCCAATTCAAGAGAAAGAAGAAGAGGCAAAGGGAAACAGTAAGTATCCTTCATTTGCAGCTGAAAAGTTTGAATTATAAACTAAGTTTTTCATGCTCACTCGAATATCCATGTGTGTATGTTATGTTTCATCAAATCACTTCTGACTTAAGGCAACCTTCTGAATTAATGACCTCCAAAATGTCGCATTTTTAACAGCCTCGCTCTGGTCATGCAGTTTGAAGACTGTGGCTTTCTTTATGGAGTCAATTCATCTCATGTTGGATCTTCAGCACGATGTAGCAGTTAAGAGCGGCGGGCTCTAATGGGGGTTTGTTTTGCCACTCCTCCGCATGAACGCCAGACTCCAATCTGAGAACCGGGTTTGTTTCCTTGCTCCTCCATGTGTGGCGGACTCTCATCTGGTGAACTGCATTTGTTTCCCAGCTTCTCCACGTGAAGCCTGCTGGGTGACCTTGGGCTAGTCACAGTTCTCTCAGAACTCTCTCGGCCCCACCTACCTCAAAAGGTGTCTGTGGAGAGGAAGGGAAGGCGTTTGTAAGCAACTTTGAGACTCCTTAAAGGTAGAGAAAAGTGGGGTAAAAAAGCTGTTCTTCATTTCACACTTATAGGTGGACTGAGGGAGATCGAACTATTAGTAAATTTTTTTCAGAGGGTAGCCATGTTGCTCCGCTAGAGTCGAGTCCAGGAGCACTTTAGGGAAAAGCTTGTTGGTCGCTAAGGTGCTGCTGAACATGAAACGCAGGATCTGAAAACCAACTCTTCTTCCTCTTTTCCTGCAGCTTTCAACTTTTCCTGGTGTTATTGTCTTCTTCAGTGACTCTTGTCTTCTCACGATGTGACCAAAGTGCAATAGCCTCCGTTTTTTAGGGAAGAATCATAGAGTTCAGGCTCCATTTGATCTAGAATTCACATTTGTCTTTTTGATGTTTCCATGATATTTGTCAAACTCCCTCGCAACTCCACATTTCAAATAAATAATTGTTCTTCCTGTCAGCATCCAGCTTTCACATCCACTCAAATGAAGCCCTTCTGGTGGTATCACAACCTCCCATAGTAAAAAAGTTAGAGACCCGAGACCCGGCTTTTTCAGTGGTGGCCCAGAGACTGTAAAATGATCTCCCCCATGAGGTGCAAAGCATCTTCTTTATAGGCATTTAGAAAACTAGGAAAGACCAACCTATTTTCCATGGCTGAAGAGATGGTTTCTCCCTTCTGTTAATATTAATTTTTAAATGGGTTTTAATGAATTTTAATAAGTTTTATGAATTTTGATAGGTTTTAATAGGTTTTATGGATTTTAAATAAGTTCTATTGTTATATTGTTACATATTGTAGTTGTTTTTAGGTTTATCAATATGTTATTACTTTTATCTTATGTTGTAACCCACTCTCAGGCCTTCTGGTATAGGGCGGGCTAAAAACACATACATACATACATACATACATACATACATACATACATACATACATACATACATACAATCTCCTGATTTCTTTGTTTCAGTCTCCCTTTTGGTTGATGATTGAGCCAAAGTATAGGAAATCTTGAACAATTTCAGTTTTTTCATTGACAACTTTAAAGTTGTGTAATTCCTCAGGAGTTCTTACTTCCCTCTTGTCAATATTCAGCTGTAATCCTGCTTTGGCACTTTAGAGCAACCATTTAAATGCTCACAATGTAAAAAGAGAATCCATTGCTTGAAGAACCATGCTGCTCATCAAAGAATTTGTGCAGGGCAGAATTCAGTATCAGAAGAGTCTTTTCTTTTTATACATTCTAACAGCTGTTGACTGTGTGTATTCCCTAACAAGAGTCTCCACTTCTGCCTTAGGACGGAGCAGCCATAGCCTCAGGTGGCTGGGAATGGTGCCATTACCAGGTGACCACACAACCTCCAGGCGGCTTTCCAGCAGCACAGGGTAGCAGAAATTGTTTTAAAACCCTGCCACTGGAAAGTATAGGCTATGCTGCAGCACAGCTCACTGCTGAGCTGGGGTGGAAGCCAACTAATGTTGATTCCACTCTGGCAATGTCTCTAAAATGCCCCTGCTGTATTGACCTGGTTGGCGGTGGCCCAGGAGCACTGGTGCAACATCTAGCACCACGTCCAGGCACACCAGAGGGTTGTTGCAGCTGCCCATCAGTGTCTTTGCCCTTCCGATGGGGTAAGTGCCCTAGGGAGGCAAATCTACTGGTGCAGCTCCAAATGGCTCCCCAAGCTGTTTTGCACCCCCCTTCTTAGGATGGGGCTGTTAATCAGTTTTCTCTCTTGTATTCCAGCATGTTGGGACAGCAAAGCTGAGGAGGAACCTCAGAAGATGTCATTGGAAGAAATAGGATGTGTAGAGGAAGAATATCAGTGGAAAACTGAAATAAAAGAGGAAACAGGAAATGTTTCTCGGGGCCATGACTTTCATGAAATCCCAATCCAAGTAAAGACAGGCAAGGGGAGAGAAAGAAGTAAGTGTAAAGTTAGGGGTAAACTACAGCTGTGAATGCCTAGTTTGTGAAATGAGCTTCATTCAAAATTTGTACTTGACTTCACATCTAAGAATCCATGCAGAGAATCTTTTGAATTGCCCACACAATGACAGGGTTTTCCACTCTCACCTTTCTATCCTGTCAGTTTGAGTGGCTATTTAAAAATCTCACCTTTTGTTCATTGAGCTGTGAGTAGTCAGTATTCATGGTCTCCTCCAATGTTCCCTGTAAACTATGCAGGTGTGCAGCCGCGCAGCCCCAGGCATCTCTCAGTTCTGCTCAGTGTGTGCGACATTCAGTGCAGCATTGGGGAAGGAGAGGGGCTATTGGTCTCCTCTGTTTCATTCTCACAATGACCCTGTGAGGTAGGCTAGGTTAAGAAAGAGGTTCCCCAGCGGTACTCATAGTGAAGTGTACAACTGAACCCCAGGTCTCTCAGGTTTTAGTCCAACATCTTTCAAAATACACTTTGTACACTATTGTACACTATTCAAAGGTCACCATTGTGGCTTATACTACATAAACGTAGGGTAGAAATTAATCCCACTAAGCTGTCTTGTCCTATTATGCCATTTTAATGAATTTTTTGTTTGCTTTATCCACTGAAGCTGTAGAGGCCCTGGTGCTTCCAACTTACGGCGACCCGATGAATTAATGGCCTCCCAAACATCCTGTTGTTAACAGCCTTGCTCAGGTCTTGCAATCTGAGGGCCATGGGTTCCTTGACTGAGTCAGTCCAGCTCATGCCGGGTCTTCCTCTTTTCCTAGCATTATTGTCTTTTTCCAGTAACTGTTGTCTTCTCATGATGCGAACAAAGTACAAAGTACAATAGCCTTTTGTTAGGATCCCAATAGCATTTCATATTCAGCAGCTGTTAAATGGGATAAAAGGTTTTAGTATTTGTTTAGGATCTTACCATTTTTCTCTCTTTATTCTCGCAGATGAACTATGGAGAAACAAGCCCAAGAGAAAACTACACCAGTTTTCACTGGAAGGTTTCAAACATGTAGAAAGAGAAGAGGACAGGTGGAAAACTGCAGCAGGGAAAGAAATAAAGAAGGAATCTTCTGCTGCTCAAGAAGGTGATGGCCATAAAGTCCCAGTCCAGAAAAAAACAGTCAAAGAGAAGGAGAGGAATAAGTGCAATTTCTGTGGGAAAAGCTTCAGTTGGAAATCCAGTCTGAATGCTCACTTGAAAATCCACACAAGGGAGAATCTGTATGAATGCCTGGAGTGTGGAAAGTGCTTCATTCAGAGTTCACACCTAACTTCTCATCAGAGAATTCATACAGGAGAGAAACCATATAAATGCCTGGACTGTGGCAAGAGCTTCATTAAGAGCACGAACCTCATTTGCCACCAAAGAATCCACACAGGGGAGAAACCATTTACCTGTTCAGAGTGTGGGAAGAGTTTCTGTCAGAGAATCACCCTCATTAGACATCAAAGAACCCATGTAGGGGAGAAGCCATACACTTGCTTAGAATGTGGAAAGAGTTTCAGCAAGAAAGATGAACTTGCTTGCCATCAGAGAATCCACACAGGAGAGAGATCGTTTAAGTGCCTGGAGTGTGGAATTAGCTTCAGTCGAAATACAAGTCTCAGTTCACATCAAAGGATCCATTCAGGAGAGAAGCCATTTAAATGCTCGGACTGCATTATGAGTTTTTGTGATAAATCAAGCCTTAAAAACCACCTGAGGGTTCACACAGGAGAGAAGTTCTACCAGTGTTCAGAATGTGAAGAAAGTTTTTGCAGTGCATCAAACCTCCTTCGACATCAGCGCCTTCACACGGGAGAGAAACCTTTCAAATGCTCAGAGTGCGGAAAGCGTTTCAGTCAGAATGAACAACTTGCCACACATCAAAGAATCCACACAGGGGAGAAACCATACAAGTGTTTAGAGTGTGGGAAAGGGTTCCGGTGCAGATCAGTTCTTACTTCCCATCAAAGAATTCACACAGGGGAAAAACCATTTAAATGTTTTGAGTGTGGGAAATGCTTCAACAGAAGCACAAATCTTACTGTGCATCAAAGAGTCCATGCAGGAGGAAACACACAAAAATCTGAGCAGTGTGCAGAGAACTGCAGGCAGAACATGCTGTGTAGTATTTAGTCCAGCTGCTAAAACAGTACTGTTTTTATTGGATGGTGCATTGAAGATGTCGTGCATGCAAGAGCGCACATACTATTCCACTTTCTATTGTTTTATTAAAGGAAATGAACTGCAGGCAGGAAACTCTCCTCTCTTCTCTGTACATCCAGTCATAGAATCATAGAGTTGGAAGAGACCACAAGTCCAACCCCCTGTCATGTAGGAACACACAATCAAAGCACTCCTGACATATGAGACTCTTCTGAGGCAGCAGAAAACAAACTTGCTCCCTCTTCAACTTAAAATATCCCTTAAAATACTTGAGCATAGCTGTCATGTCCCCCCTTATCCCTTGTACACTGTCCAGAGCCCTTGTACACTGTCCAGTACACTGTCCAGAGGAGGTGGATGGTATAGCAAATAAATAAATAAATAAAATTAACCTTTGCTTCTCCAGACTAAACATCCCCAGCTCCCTAAGTCTCTCTTTGTAGGGCATGGATTCCAGACCTTTTACCATTTTGGTTGCCCTCCTCTGGACCTGTTCCAGCTTATCAATATCACAGAGTCTTCTCTCTGTGATATACCTCTGAAGATGCCAGCCACAGATGCAGGTGAAACATTAGGAACAAGATCTACCAGACCACGGCCACACAGCCTGGAAAACTCTCCACAACCAGTTGAATCCAGCAGTGAAAGCCTTCGACAATACGCTGGATAAAGAATTACGCTTCCTGTTTATTTATTGAGTGAACGGGAAACTTATCTCACACTGTCCCTATCTCACACTGCCCCCTTACATGCAGCAGGTGACTCATCTCATCTATCCCATGCACCACATAGCCTGCAAACAGGAACATTCACATGCACCTCTCGCCTCCAGGCATCCAAATGCTCTCTAGCCATGGAGGCAGCTGCTACTTGAGAGCCAGTGTGGTGTAGTCAGCTGAGTTAAGATGGAATCTCAGCAGCTCTATAAGAGAGAAGTCCACAGGTTCCTGATGTTACAGGCCCTGGACTGCACCGGGTCCAGTATGTGAGAAACCCCTCCCCACAAACCCAAACTATTTTCATGCACAATCATGTTTCATGAACATCTTTCCCTTGAACCCCTGCCTGAAAGTCCTCATCTGAATTTTCCAGAATGCACCACTTGTCACTGACAGAGCAAAAATCTTTCCAGGACCCAGACTTGTACCTGCAACTTGGTTCTGACAAACAAGAAGAAACTGTCATGTCTAATAAGACTATGGTTTTGGGATACTGAGATGTTATAAGTATGGGGTTCTCTTCTTGTGCCTCCTGGATGGCAAAGTAAAGAATAAATTGAGGAGAAAATTAAGTCCCTACCTCTGGGCATAGAGCAGGGTTCATTGGGGGAGTGGGAGGAAGTAGTTGTGAATTTCCTTTGTTGGGCAGGGGGTTGGACTAGATGACCTGGGAGGTCCCTTCCAGCTCAATGTTTCTATATTTCTTTGCCTCTAAGGAGAGGATATCACTGAAGTACTACTTGGGCTCACCTGGGCCATCCTGACTTGCTTGGACCTATTTCTCTTAAAGTTGCCAACTCTGGGTTTGAAAATCCTTGGCTATCTGGGGGTGGAGTCGGGAGGGCAAGATTTGGGGAGGAGAGAGACCTAACAGGGTCTGATGCCTGGGCCTAGAACCTCTCTCCCAAGCTGTCATTTCCTTTGGGAACTGATCTCTGTTGCCTGGAGATTCTCTGTAATTCCAAAAGCCTTCGAGGCCACACCTGGAAGTTGGCAACCCTATTTGGGAGCTTCTGTATGCAAGGCCTGATGCCCTGGGCTTTCCTCACATACGTGCACCCCATGACGACAGCCCTGGAGATTGTTTCAAGGGCTTGCTATGTAACCTCTGAAGTCTTCATAAACCAACCATAGCTTAGGGAAGAATTGGACTTTGCATTTATCAGTAGTTTGTCAAGATAAGGACTTGAAATGCAACTTAGAAGGACTGTAAATTGTTAATGTTAAATGTAAATGTTAAAAGTTTTATTTGTTAAGTAAACCATTTTGTTTAAAATTTAGTTCTTTGCAACTCCTTCCAAGTTCTGCCCCACAGAACCCACAGTTAGAGGTTACAGGTGCAGGTGACATTTTCTTCCCCTGAAGACAGCTATACCCTTAAGGGTTATCCTGACTTTGCTGGAAGAAGCTAGGTGTTGGAGTTCCATGTGGGTCAGCTGTCAGTACTACTCTGAAATGCACAAAGGCCCTGAAAGAAAAGAAGAAGAAGGCAGGAGGGCGATAGAAAACAACCAGTTCTTGCTGCTGATTTCTCTCCCCTGCAACAGCACCTGCCCGTGCTCTCATTGGAGAGATGCCGTAAAGGGTTAAACTGAAAGAGCATGGATTCCCAGAGCAGACCAGAGAAGCCATTGGAAGAAGAGTGTGCCTGCAAATGGAGGAGGTCATTTCCTCTTCCTTTCCTTTGTGATTAAGAGAGGAGATGGGCCTTCTGGGTTCCTAGCAAGGATCTTGCTGTCCGGACTAGGTAAAAAGCAATTTTGCATTTGTGAGTTCAGCTGGACCCAGCGGGTGTGGAGCATTGTGTGCATGTGTTGCGGGAGCATTTGGGAATGAAGAAAGGGACTTATCATTTGGAGACAGCGCATTCTGTGCACTCACACTTAGGTCTTGGGTAGTTGACCTGAGAATGCAACTACCCACGGTGGAGAATATTTTATTTATTTTATTTATTTATTTTATTAAACTTATAGGCCGCCTATCCCCAGAGGGCTCAAGGCGGCTGGATGGATCTATATGCTACTTTGCAAGAGTGTGGTATATCAAGCAGAGGACTCGGACTCAGGAAACCCAGGTTCAAATATTAGCTTGGGCCATGCATGATTTGGTCTTTTTTCTCTCAGACTTGCCTACCCCACAGGGTGGTTGTGAGAGGGAGAAAAATCTCCAGATTCCTTTTCCTGCAAATGCACTATTCTGAACTGCTTGGAAGAAGCTTGGAAAATCAATACGAAGGAGTGTGTTAAATCGGTGTGGTTGGAGCGTGCAATGGTTAGAGTGTCAGAGCAGAATCTGGGAGGCCCAGCTTCAAATCTCCACTGCACCATAGAATATTTGCTGGGGGACCTTGAGCAAGTTATCCTACCTTGCAGCGTTGTTGAGAGGATAAGATGGAGGAGATAAGAGCTATGTAAGCTGCTTTGGGTGCCCATTGAGGAGAAAGTTAGGGGAGAAATGAAGTAAATAAATGCAGGTGAAAGGCCACTTGAGAAGCTGTGAATTGCAGGCTAGTGAGGAAACTGCACTGGATGTACTGCATTGTTTTTATTTCTTTGTGAAGTGTTAACCTGCCTCGAGTTAACATACACTGTAATTCAAAGGGGGCCTATAAATAATGTAAATAAAGTAAATAAATAAGAAGGGTACCCTATAAATTAAGTCAGTAAATAAACAGAAATCCCACCTGCCTGTTTTGTCGCTTTCTTGTAGAATGCACTAGGTGGCTTATGCACTAAATGTTAATGTTAAAAGCAATAAATCTTTATTGCAAGGACAGAAGCAGCAATTTTGCATTGTATAACTGATGTGACTGTTGTCTTTAAAACATTAAACCTTACAGTTTCCAGCAAAGGTAGCTGGGGACAATATTTGGATCCCAACTAGTTCCATATTTATAAATCCCGTTTGGTGTCCTGCCTTTCCTACAATTCCATGTTGGTTTCCCAAAAATAACCCAAAAGTCTTTGTGGCACCAACCATTATTGCCTCCCATGCAGAGAGGTCTTGCAATCTTTTCTCTAAGGAGCTTGTGAGAGCTTATGGAGTTTTTCTTCTTTAACTTTGCTGTCAGTTCTGTAATGTAGATCAGGTAGAAAGGAAAGTGACTTCATAGTGGTTGAGTCAGGGATTTGAACACAGCTCTTTCCAAAGTAAGGAGCTTCATGGTGCAGAATAGTAAGCAACAGTACAGCTGTCCAAGTTCTGCTCATGACCTGAGTTTGATCCTGACAGAAGTTGGTTTCAGGTAGCCGGCTCAAGGTTGACTCTGCATTCCATCCTTCTGAGATTGTTAATATTAGTACGCAGCTTGCTAGGGGTAAGGTGTAGACAGCAGGGGGAAGCCATGGCAAACCACAATTCAGAGAGAACTGTGACTAGCCCAAGGTCAGCCAGTAGCTTCATGTGTAGGAGTGGGGAATCAAACCTGGTTCTCTAGGTTAGAATCTACCCTTCTTAACCAACCTTACCCACCCTGGATTTCCCCCCTGTGACTTCTTAGCATGCTTGTAGTGACCTTGGACACTCTGGCTCTCTCCTAAACCCTGCTTCCCCTATCCACCCACAAGTGGTATTAAATTTTGGCTTCTTGCTGATCCTGCTTGCCACAGTTATCCATTGTGCTCTTGTGATTGTTTTCAATGTGCTCAAAACTTACCGTAAATGATAAATCTGGTAACACAATGCCTCTAAACCACAGGTGTCAAACTCACGGCCCTCCAAATGTTATGGACTGCAGTTCCCATCATCCCCTGCCAGCATGATGGCAGGGGATGATGGGAACTGTAGTCCATAACATCTGGAGGGCCGCGAGTTTGACACCTATGCTCTAAACGTACCTACATGCAAAACTGCGCTTTTTGTTTCCATCTAGCAGTGATATGCTGTGTTTCTTTGTCTGAGCAGATCATGGGATGGAAGATTGAGAAAGATTGAGAAATGATGCTACAAGGGAGGGAAATCTCTCTCTTCTCCCATTTTTCTTACCCTGTCTTCCACTTGGGAAAGACACAGGCCATCATTTGATTATGCATCATTTTATTGGTAAACCTGCCATGAGCTGGATGACTGCAGGCTAGCCCGATCACATAAGAAGCTAAGCAGGCAAGTATTTGGACAGGTGACTTCCAAAGAGTACCAGAGATTTGATGCTGAGAAGGCAATAGCAAACCACCTCTGAACTTCTCTTGCCATGAAAACTCCAATGGGACGCCATAAGTCAACAGTGACTTAAAGGCACTTTACACACATCTGCAAGGTGTTTCAAGAACTGGCTTCCCAGGTGGCAGAGAAATGTTCTAACATAAACCCAGTTTGTGAGTAGTGTTTTTAAAAGCCATATTGAATACATTGGCAGGTTGCAAAAACTCCCCTTTAGCAAAAGGATTCTCCTCCTCTAGAAAAGGTTTATGTCCACCTATTTATTCTCACATCACCCCTGTCAGGCGGGTAGGTTGAGAATAAATAGCTGGTTTCAGGTCACCAGTTGAACTTTGTTGCCAAGGACTGATTCGAACCCACATTTCTGCAGCACTAGTCAGTACTCTTGGCTGGGCTCCCTTCTTCCTTTTCTTTCTTCCTTTATCAAATCAGAGTGGGGAGGGGATGTAAGTTGTCTCATCCTTGGTTAAGTTTTTAGCACCATTTGTATATTGCTTATTAGATTTTATATTACTATTTTATATGGCATTTAATGTAATTTTATTGTATACCAGTGTTGTGAGTTGTCTGTACCTGCTTCAGTAGGAAAGATGAGGTATTAAATCAAATAGATAAATTATAACAATGACAAAAATAATAATAGTCTAACTACTACACCACACAGTTTTTATTGCAGTACAGTGATTAGAGGTGCCTATAGTAGACAATACAAATTGACTTAGCTGCTCAGTGATCTGAATAGCCACATCTATTTTAGCTGAGGTGAAGTTATTCATTTGACCTCTTAACAACTGTAGGATCAGGCCAAATGTATCTCTTATCCAGCGCCCTGGAGGCAACAGTGCTCAACCAGATGCTTACAAGAATCTTGCAAGCAGAACATGAAAACGGTGGTCGATTAATAATAAGTAGGGTTGCCAACCTTCAGGTGGGGCCTGGAGATTCCCAGAACGACAACTGGTCTCTGAACCACCGAGATCCGCTAGAGAAAGAAAATGGCAGCCACGGAAGATGGGCTCGATGGCATCTTGATGGAGAACTGGTGTGGCATAATGGTTAAGAGTGGTGGTTTCTAATCAGGATTGATCCCTGACCTTTCCACATAAAGCCTGCTAGGTGACCTTGGTCTAGTGTCAGTTCTCTCTGAACTCTCTGAGCCCCTCACAGGTTGTCTGTTGCAGGGAGGGGAAGGTGATTGTGTGCCACCTGGAGATTCCTTAAAGGGAGACTTCTTCAAGGTATGGTTGAGGCAGCTACATTTACCATCTTGGCCTCCCCTCACCACCCTCTTTTCCCTCACGAAAGGTGTTAAATTGTTTAAAGTTGGTATGTTTTGATACTGTGGGGATTTTGGGGGTGGGGTGAAATGGAATTTTAAATGTTGGGAGCCACCCCGAGCCTGTAAATGGAGGAGTGGGATACAAAATGAATAAATATTATGATTATGATTATCATTTGTTATTATAATTATTGTTATTGATGTTGTTAATAATTGAGTTTCTACAACCCGCTTCCTCAAATGGGCTCAGGATTTTAATGACACATTGAAATCATATAAAGTTCATATTTACAATATAATATCCTATGGGGAGGGATGATAAGACAATACCCACAATTCCACTCATACTAACTTAGGGGGGAGGGAAGGGGAAGGAGATAGAAATAGGAAGGAAGGGGAAAGGGATGGGATGGGATAAAAGAACAGTTGAATATAAAATCCAGCTCTTCTTTTTTATTATTCCCTGCTGGGGTCTGATCTTCTTCAAACTTCCAATTCTCCAGAAATGCTCCATTGCAGATAAATTCATCTGCCCTCCTTAGAACATCATGAAAGTGGCCCTCATGGACAACAATGTGGAACCTGACTTTTTAATGTCTTGCTTCTATGTTTTTTATATTCATAGGTCTCCAAATTGACCTGTCCTCTGCAGGAAACCCTCCTTACCTGCTCTTTATCTAGAAACGCCAGGGCTCCACTGTGCCCCGTGGATCTCATAGGACCATCCTGAGTATGGATAGATAGTGTACACCTTTCCACCATAACTACCACCTCAGCATTTCCAATCAAGTACATATCTTTACACAGAAGAAGAGAATTCCGGGCTAAAACTGAAGAGCATCATGAGACATAAAATGTTACCAGAGAAAGGGAAGAGTCCTGGGGCTGATTTCCAAGGTCTGGGAGAACAGGCCAGGCAGGTCAGGGAGGATGTAGAGAAGGAAGGCCAAGGAGGTCTGGAACCCATGAGGGTATCTGAGAAAGCAGGAGATTCTCCTGGATTGAAGTCTGGAGATGAAGAGGATTTTATAAAAACAGAGGTCCCAGAGATGGTTGGGGGTGAGCCAAGGGAGAAAAGGTTGAGACTTCAAGATTCTCCTGAGGTTTTGAAAGCCACAAATACTCCAAACTCAGGATGGGGAACCTCACAGGTATCTGAACCATGTGCTAATACTAAGGCTAGCCTGTCTTCCTTTGATGGAGGTTCAGAAGCTTATCAGAGGTTCAAGGGTCTGGCTGATGTTGGCAGGGAAGCCACTGAGGAATACAGAAGAATTGGAGTCAGGAACATGGGCAATTATAGGAAGGTGAGGGAAGATCTCCTGCAGGAAGACTTGGTCACCATGGATATGCAGCGGATGCTCTTCAGGGAGTTCCAGTATCAAAAGGCTGAGGGGCCCCGTGAGGTCTGTAGCCGCCTTTGGTATCTTTGCCACCGGTGGCTGAAGCCAGAGAGGCATACAAAGGAGCAAATCCTGGAGCTGGTGATCCTGGAGCAGTTCCTAGCCATCCTGCCCTCAGATCTCAAGAGTTGGGTTAAGGCAGGTTGCCCTCAGACGTGCGACCAGGCAGTAGCCCTAGCGGAAGATTTCCCACCTCGACGGCGACAGGCTGGGCAGCAGGAATGCAAGGTGAGAATGTTTTTGTGAGGTAATGTGACTTGAGGAGTAATTCACATGACCCTTCAAGCCAACACTGAAATCAGGATGCCATTCTTTCCTGCCTCCTTCAAATTGGCAAGCAGCCTTTGCTCAAGGGTATGAGCCAAGATGGCAGCCCAGCAGGGGAATTTGTGGGGCAGGGTATCGCACCAGCACTCAACATCACTCCTGGAACCAAACTGAAGGTGAGGTCATTGCATCTGGAGTGCTGCTCTAGAATTTGCCCCAAAACTCTATAGTTAAACCATAGAGTTTTGAATGACTTCAAGACTAGCACCCTGACTCAATGTCACTTCCAGTTTTGTGATAAAAGTGATGTCACTTGTTGGGTGACACCGAAGAGCCCCAGCCCTTCTCTTAGTTTTCATTCCCATGTGCTCTGCCACTGAGTTGGAGGACCTTTTTGCAAATAATATCATAAGCACCTGCCCTCTCAAGGCATATGGTGATCTGTTTGCTCCTTAAATCATGTTTTCTGTGGTGTTTCCATTAAAATGAATGGATGACTGGACTTGGAACACACCTATGAAATATTACCTCTTTATTTTGATTAAAACCTTTGTCTCCATTTACTACCAATTCATTCTTAAAAAACCCTAAATCAATATTTTCTTAAATTGCTAGTTCCAGTTGAAAAGCTCGCGTGAATCCCACCATAGGGAGCAGGTAAATGTAGGAATTATCGGCTGCCCTCTCCCCTCCTTGGAAGAACTCTACAATTCCCGAAGCCTAAAGAAAGCCCAAAATATTCTGAGAGACCCGCCTCATCCAGCACACTCTCTTTTTGAACTGTTACCATCTGGCAGACGATACAGGTCTATAAAAACTAGGACAAAGAGGCTTAGAGACAGCTTCTACTCTAGAGCTGTGGCGATGCTGAACTCCGTGGCTTCGTGTTGATGTGTTTGGGGCTGTGTAGGGATGGGTGGAGGAAGGGGAAAGGGAGGATGGGGTATGAGTCTGAAATTGTGTGCGTCGAGGAATGCTGCTGTAAATTTCGTTGTGCATGCACAATGACAATAAAATGTTTATGCTTATGAAAAGGCAGGAACTAGAAGCAGAAAGAAAAGACCATACTGAAGCTCCTGATAAAAGAACCCACATGGGGTCTTACATCCATCAGGTTGCCAGGTCTTTGCGCCCTGGCCACCAACGAAGGATGGGGGAGAAGGGTGCCAGTGCTAGGTCTGGAAACTCCTGAAGATTTGGGGATGGAGCCTGGGCAGGACAGGGACTCTCCATGGGGTGCGATGCCATCGAGCCCCCCTTCCAAAGCATCCATTTTCTCCAGGGGAACTGCTCTCTGCAATTTGGGTGCAGTTGTAATTACAGAGAGTCCCCAGACCCACTTGGAGGCTCAGGCATCCCCACTGCCGTGACATCATGTAGAAAGACTTTTTCGCTCTTCCAGGCTCATAGCACAAAATCGTGATATTTGGGCACCAGACGTATGCATCACTTCATAGCTGGCTTATGGCAATTCCACCACGGGGTTTTCTGAGCAAAAGACAGCAGAGATGAATTATTTTTCTTTTTCCTCACCACTTGGCTGGGCCCTAACATTTCGCAGAAGGTCGCTTTCCGGCTGAGATCTGCCGAAGTCCGGCTTCCATGCTGGGTCATCCGGAGCGAAGGCTTCATCAAAGGCACTTTTAATCTTGTGCTACTGATTGCAGGGGCAGCTAATGTGTCTGTCTGCACCACAAAACCGCCATGTTCCTGCAAACTACAAGGAAGTCCTCTTGTTCAGCATCTCTGCGTATCAAGAGTCAGCATGATGTGGTGTTTAATAGCGGCTGACTCTAATGTAGAGATCAGGGTTTGTTTCCCACTTCTCCACATGAACCAGCTTAGCTTCCCCACTCCTCCATAAAATGCCTGCTGAGTGGCTCTGGTCAGTCATAGTTCTCTCAGAACTCTCTCAGCCACACCCACCTCTGTTGGGAGGAGGGGAAGGGAAGGCGATCGTAAGCTACTTTGAGACTCCTTAAAGCTAGAGAAAAACGGGATATAAAAACCCACTCTTCTTCTGGATCAAAATAGGGACCAGGATTAGGAAAGACCTTTGCCCAAAACTCTAGACAGCCGCTGCCAGTCAAAATACACATAAGCCAATTACCCACTGGCTCTGGGGCACATGGCGGAACTGGAAACGTGTCAAGGCAAGAGATCTTGTCCCAACACGCTTCCTCTGCAGCGCGCCAAGAGAGGAGATGTGCTGGGGCAAGACTTCTTGTCTCGATGGGCTTCCTCTTGCCCTATGCATGTTTCTTGCTTTCCAAGGGAAAAGTGGGAGCACTTCTGGTGTGACTTTTCGTGCCAGAGTAGGGTGAGGCCGGGGGACAGCTGGGTGGGTAATCGGGGTCTGAGATCTAAGGAAGCAAGACCCCACTGAGCAGTGGATTTTTCCACAGGATATTGCTCTCCCCTTTTGGTTTGGGCCTTGTTAGCTGTACCTGGTCTGCATTTTGGGGACCCTGCTTTTAGCAGAAGGGTGTGATCTGTCAGTCTCTCCTCTGTTTGGTTGTCCTGAATGGGATCCTTGCTGCTGTATTTCAGGGTCCAGCACTAATCCAAGAGGGGGCTTTGAATTTCCCCGCTGCTGAGTGCCCTCCAGCTGGTCAGGAAAAGAAACAGCATCACCTCAAGGCCAAGCAGGAGGATGAAGGTGAGACATCGTGGAGGGTAAGGATTCCCTGGGGCTTTCCCCACTTACCTTCTGCTGTGCGCTACTCCGGGAAAGTAGCACGGGGTCCAGCGGCGCTCCCCACTTGCAAGGGCAGCAACTACGCAGCCGCCCCGACGCTGCCGCTCTTGCACCACCTCAGCGTGCGTCATTCCTGGCGCTGAAGAAACGGCACCTTTTGATGTCCCCGCGCGGAGCGGAGCGCGGGGTCGTGGGGAACCCCGAGAGCGCGCCAGGAATGACTCGCTCTGAGGGGGCACGAGAGCGGCGCGCAGCAGAAGGTGAGTGGGGAAAGCCCCCCTGTGGATATGGAAAATTCCTGAAGATCTGGGAGTGAAGAGGACAGGGTTTGAGGAGGATAGAGATCTCAGTAGGGTACAGCGCCATAAGGTCATCCTCAAAAGCAGCCATTTTTGCAAAGGGAACTGAACTCTGTTACTGGCCATTCTGGAAAATCCCCAGCCCGCATCGTAGCAGTGGCTAACCCAGCCCGAGAAGAGCATTTCTCTTTGGACTAAGTATTCAATAGAAATGTTTCACAAATCTTCAGTTCAGGTTTATTTGTTAAAAATTAATGTAGCCTCCATGCAAAGTTTCAGCAGCTTACATTTCCACTAGCATGTGGCCACAGTTTCTTCTCTGAGCTGAGAAATTTATAAAATTCAGCGAAAACAGAATAAATCACCATGCCCCTCCATTCTAGTGTTATAAAAAAGGAAATAAACTTGTGTTAGCTTTTATGCAACCCCACCAGGAAAGGCACTTGGGTGCCAATCAGCGAACTAATACAAAGACATATGACCCAACAAGGAATAGACTACAACTCCCATCATGCTCTATCTTAAAGAGAGAATACTACTTTTTCTACCTTACCATCCTGTTACTAATAATTCATTATGTCTAGAAAGAACTGCAACCCCTGCAGAGTTTGCAATTGTTATAAATACTTTGTTTCTCACTTTATTAGGATTTTAAGAGACTCTTTGCAACCTGCTTTATCAGGTTCAGGAGAAACAAATAATTGAACCTAGCGGTTAGAATTTAAAGCAGCTTTTTTAATAAAGGGAGCAGAGCAGATGGTGTTTCCTGTTTTACTTAAAGCAGCACAGTGATTACAGTTGATTATATTCCCCTTCACTCCCGTGACGCAATGGTCCTTCTCGTTTCCCCCATTGGCTAAGGGTAGTTGGAGTTACACCTTTTCTGATGCGCTTATTTCATAGTCCCTTCCCCATATATAGTCCCTTCCCCATATATAGCAAGCCCCTTACCTTTCCCATGTTCATTATCAACACCCCTTATTCATTCAAGGGATTGACATTTAATAGCTTATTATGCATGCTCTGTTTAAGTGAACATTTGGCCTATGCTTTGCAGTATACTGAAGCAAACCTGCAAATTTTGTTTTTGCAGAGTTTGCAACTAACTTGCTGAGCTTACAGGCTGAGAGTTCAAGAACTTTTCAACTTTCAGTGAACTCAGTTTGCTGAAAGTTACTTTAATCTTGGACACTTAATTGAAGTAGTTACAGAAAAGATAGACAAATAAAGGTTGAGAGTTGACTCTTAAAAGCTTATACCCTGGAAATTTTGTTGGTCTTTACGGATTTGTTATAGTATTATCAAGTCGCAACCAACTTATGGCAATACAGTTCATTTCAAAGCAATAAATTAATTGCTTCATTAAAAAGCAATAGATTACTTTTTAATAGAAGTTATGAGTTGAGATTGCTCTTCTTATCTTGGTACAGCAGAAGAAAAGAAGAAAGTTTGGATTTATACCTTGCCTTTTTTCCCTGTAAGAGATTTGTCATAGGGGTAATAGTGGAAGACATATGAAACAAGAAGGGAAACATGGAATATCTGGTAGGGTCAGTAGGGAGAGTGAGGGGAAAAGAAATAAGGATGGAGAAAGTGAGAAAAAACTGAGGGAAAGGAGAGTTGATTTTTATACCCTGCTTTTCTCTACCTTTAAGGATCCTCAGAGCAGCTTACAAACTCCATCCCTTCCACTCCTCATAACAGGCACCTTGTAAAGTAGGTGGGACTGAGAGAGTTCTGAGAGAACTGTGACTCATTTAAAGTCACCCAGAAGGCTTCACGTGGAGGTGTGGGGAAACAAATCCATTTAATCAGATAAGAGTCCACCACTCATGTGGAGGAGTGGGGAATCAAGCCCAGTTCTCCTGCTTAGACTTTGCCCACCTTAACCACTACACCACACTGCCTCATATGTTACTCATATGCACCTGCTGATGGGCTTATTTGCACTTTTCATGCTGCTAGTCATTTTCAGTGTAATCGTTGTATGCATATTATCTGCTTAGACTTGCAACAGCTCTCCTGGGTATTGGTGTAAATAATCCACATCACTTCTTACCTGGTTCTGTTCACTGGAGACACTGGGGGTTGAATTTGGGACTTTCTGCATGCAAAGCAAAGGCTCTTCCACTCATTCGCAAGTTGAACTGAGTCCAGAAAAAAGTGCAGTTGTGACAAAATGGAGTAGATGTGTTCATTGTGGTGGGAGGCTTGCAAATTAGGGCTACCAATGTCCATGTGGAGGCTGGACATAATCTCCCAGAAATACAGCTGATCTCCACATGACAGAGATCAGATCCCCTGGGGGCCCGAGTTCAGTTTCAGACATCCCCCAATAATAAATCCCAGGGAAATATCCCAGGGAGAGCCAGCGGGGCTCAGGAGTTAGGAGTGGTTGATTCTAATCTGGAGAACTGGGTTTGATTCCCCACACTTCCACATGAGCAGTAGACTCTAATCTGGTGAACTGGGTTTGTTTCCACACTTCTACGCATGAAGCCTGCTGGGTAACCTTGGGCTAGTCCTAGTTCCCTCAGTTGACTCTCAGCCCCAGCTACCTCACAAGTTGCCTGTTGTGGGGAGAGGGAGGGAAGGCAATTGTAAACTGCTTTGAGACTCCTTGTGGTTGAGAAAAGTGGGGTGTGCATCCAAATTCTTCTTTTTTGTCTTTTTCTATGCCTGGAACCCTTGAGATCTACATCCATTTCTACGTCAGACATTAACTCTGGATAAGGCATCTTTGCGTAGAAGAAATTGGTTGGTTTTGTGTTTATCTTGTTCTCCTTTGGTCAAAGCCCTTTGAGTTTTCATTGCATGCCTTTTTCCTCCCATAACAGGCAATGAGTGGGTGATTGACAGTAGGGTGCCAGATCCTGAGCCAGAAAGTCCACCGCCCATGGAGCTGCGCCAGGCAACCTGGGGGAACCCTGCCTGGCATCAGGAGGATGCAGAAGTCGCGGCAAGTCAAGATGGCTCCGAGAGAGATGGAGAAAACTGCCTGGACCCCAAAGAGGTGAAGATCTTTCCTTATTTGGGAGAGGACGGGGACCAGATCCAACCAGTGGCTGTCAAGAGAAGGCGAAGAAGCCGGGGGAAGAAGACCTGTGGCGTGTGTGGGAAAACCTTCAGTCGGAGTACAGTGCTGGCTGCGCATCAGAGGACCCACACAGGAGAGAAGCCATTCATGTGCCAGAACTGTGGGAAATGCTTCAGCTTCAAATCCACCCTGGTGGCGCACGAAAGGACCCACACGGGGGAGAGACCCTACACGTGCGACCAGTGTGGGAAAAGCTTCACCGTCAGTTCAGTCCTTACAAGACACTACCGAGTCCATGTCGAGAAAGAACTGTTCCGCTGCTCGGAGTGCGACAAGACCTTCAGTCAGAAGTCACAGCTCCTGAATCACCAAAAAATCCACCTGCGGGAGAAGCCATACAAATGCTCAGAGTGCGGGGAAGGCTTCAGCAGGAGTTCGAGCCTTAAAAAACACGAGGGCTCCCACACAGGAGAGAAGCCCTTCAAATGCCCGGACTGTGAGAAATCCTTCAACACCTCTTCTCAGCTGGTCAAGCATCACCGCGTGCACACGGGAGAGAGGCCCTACACCTGTGCTGAATGCGGGAAAAGCTTCAGCCAGTGGCAAATCCTGATGGTGCACCAGAGGACCCACACCGGAGAGAAACCCTTCAAATGCGCCACCTGTGGGAAATGCTTCTCTGACCGTGCTGTCCACATCAGGCACCAGAAAGTCCACACTGGGGAGAGGCCGCACCTGTGTACAACCTGTGGGAAAAGGTTCACTCACCGCACGGTCCTGGTGAAGCACCAGAAAATCCACGCCAGAGAAGCTCTGAACATGCTTCGAATGGAGGAGGAGCAGAAGCAGCAACCGCCAAAGGAGGTTCCATAAAAGTTCAGTGCAACTTTCCCTAGTTTGAAAGTGGGGCTGCAGATGAACATTTTGTTCAGGATAGCTACTGCAGTGTGGAAACAGTTATCTTTATCACCCACCAGTGTGGCTACAAATATGTTGAGGGAAATGACACTTTTTTCTTCCCCATGAGGTTGAACATTTGCAGATGGCCGGCTCCTCCACGCCCAACGAATGACAGTAAAGCTGTCCGCAGGATCCCTGCTTGACTGTATTCGCTCTCACTGGAAGCACTTGGCTTGGTGATCAACAGCCGGTGGGGCTGTTGATTGTTGATGGAACCAACCCGTCCCGCACTTGCTTCTTTAAGTTATGCACTACGAGTGAATGAAGCATTTACACAGTTGATTTCTGCATGGCTGGAAGGGCAGCTCTATGGTTGCGACAGCATTTTGCTTTCTTGATTAGACTAGACACTTCTGTGCATATATTTCTTTTTTCTTTGTGCCATTCGGTCTTGGGATATGCCATGCGTGTTTGTCAAGGCAGAGGGGAGGGGGAACACCCTGTTTCCTTGCTTTGGATTTGGAAGTTGCCTTTGCCCAGTGATCTCCAGATTATAACAATTAGCAGGATATTGTATATCACAAAAAAGCTAATTAAAACAAAAGAGAGCGAAGTGCCTAGAACTTAGCATGGGTGTGAGTTGTTTCCTTCATGAATCTGGGATCAAAGTGTTGAAAATACTTTTACAGCCATGTTCCAGACATGAACCTAATGTCAGAATGCAGATTTTGGATTCACAAAGTCGGGAATGGGGAGGTGTCAATGTAGCCATCGTTAGCTATTTCTATCTGTAATATCTTGACAATATCATGTGTTGAGTAAGATCTTTTCTACCTGAGGTCCTAAGGAGCTGCTGTCAGGCAGAGCAGAAGACTCTGAGTTGGTTGAACCAGTCAGTTTTTAATATGGCCTAGAGGCCATTCAGAAGTAGAAAAACCCCAATATTATAATCATCTACACAGAATCTCAGCATACTTCATTCATCCTAACATATGTAAACACTGAAGCCAGGAGTTCCCTGGATCTTTGAGCCTGAGGGCACCTTTGGAATACTGACACAGCATGGTGGACACAGCCACAAGATGGCTGCCACAAGATGAAGCCGGCATAAAATGACCACAGTTTACCTTCAATCACACAGTAAGATCTTTATGCTGTGGTGACAATTAAGAACATAAGAACAAGCCAGCTGGATCAGACCAGAGTCCATCTAGTCCAGCTCTCTGCTACTCGCAGTGGCCCACCAGATGCCTTTGGGAGCTCACATGCAGGATGTGAAAGCAATGGCCTTCTGCGGCTGTTGCTCCCGAGCACCTGGACTGTTAAGGCATTTGCAATCTCAGATCAAAGAGGATCAAGATTGGTAGCCATAAATCGACTTCTCCATAAATCTGTCCAAGCCCCTTTTAAAGCTATCCAGGTTAGTGGCCATCACCACCTCCTGTGGCAGCATATTCCAAACACCAATCACACGCTGCGTGAAGAAGTATTTCCTTTTATTAGTCCCAATTCTTCCCAATTGCTGCCAAAGCTGTGTTTTTAAAATTGAATGACAGAGAATGACTATAGCATCCTATCATCTGAACAAGTTATATACCTAACATTATCTTGACCCATAATTTGGCCCACAAAAACTTAGCCATAGTTATGGTAGTTCATTGGTCAATCCCTGCCAATAAGATTTTAAGAGACTTTTACTTAGACAGCAGTTTTTTAACTCAGCACAAGTTCCAATAAATCCAAGTATGCCTGTACATACAATCTAAAATGGAAAAACACACACATGTCAACCATTTCTATATAAGAGATCATCATATGTCAATTCTCCCTGTCCAGCCTGATCTTTATTTTATTTGAGAGCCAGTGTGGTATAATGGTTAAGAGGAGCAGATGGACTTTTATCTGGACAACTGGGTTTGATTCCCCACTCCTCCACATGAGTGGTGGACTCTTATCTGATGAACTGGATGTGTTTCCCCTGCTCCTACACATGAAGCCTGCTGGGTCTTCTTTGGCCTGTTCATAAACCATGCTGAATAAAAGTTGTGGAGAAAAATCCATATTTAAGATTTTGGTTACCACTGCCTGCTTCCAATTATATACCACAGCTTTTCCCAGTGGTCAAACCTTTGTGTCTTGGAAGCATTTTCCCCCTGTCTCTTCAGTTGCATTTATTCCACACACTACTGCTGAAATCGTATTCTTCCTAATGGTGGTAGGAAATCATGCACAAACAAAAGAGGGGAACAAACGTAACCCTGCAAAACTAGAATCAAACACCTAGAAAGTCAAAAAAATCTTTAAAGAGCCACTAAATATCAAACTTCTGTATGTCAAAACCAGTGTGGTGTAGTGGTTAAGAATAGGTGGACTCTAATCTGGAGAACCAGATTTGTTTGGGTCTCAGTGTCTACCTAATTCTGTTAGGGCCTTTGAAAACCTTAATGTGGCCCCGTACCCCTTTTCATAAACTTCTGCCATGTTCGCTCCCCAATATCTTTTTTTCTTCTAAATTCAACTTTCTCTGACTTTCGCCATCCGACATAAAGAAATCCTTTCTGCTTCCCTCTCCCTTTAGTGTTTTAAGGGTGTTTCAAAAGTGAAAATTTTAGATTTTTAGTCTTGTTCCGAAACAGATACTAAATGGAAATAGGTTGCTACATGCAGTGGCCAATCTCCAGCTGGGGACTGGAGATCTACTGGAATAAAAAGTGATTTTCAGCTGCAGAAATTAGTTTCCCTGGGGGGGGATGACTGTTTTTGAAGAGTGATCTCTATGACATTATACCCCACTGAGATCTCCGCCCACCCACCCCCAAAGCTCCAGGGATTTCCCAATTTGGACTTGGGCACATTAGGCACCATCCATCCAAAGTAAGGTAAAAGTAAAGTTTTCCCTTCAGTCCAATCCGACCCTGGAGTACCACTGCAAGCAGGGATTTCATAGGCAAGCCGTTTTTGTGGGGTAGTCTGCCATTGCTTTCCCCGGCTACTCTTTACCCCCTAGCTATGTGCTAGGTACTCATTTACCGACCAAAGAATGGATGGCTCCAAAGTAGTCCTTCCCAACTCCTGTTTCTCAAGTGACCCCAATGCACGCCTCTGCGCGTTTTGCCCCTACTGGGGGGGGGGGGGGGGATGCCTGCCAGCCCGTCTAGCCCAGGCAAGCAGAGGAGCCTCTCCTCTCCACAAAGCTGGCACCCCTCCCGGGCTCCCTGTGCGCACTCCCAGCCCGGCCATGCGGATTGCAGACTGCACTTTCCCCACCCCAAGGGGAGAGAGAGCGCTGCAGGGTTTAGGGAGCTGATGGTCCCGTCACATCCCTAGCAGCAGCAATTGTCCAAAGGCTGGGCAAACGCACAAAAAAGGAGTAAAGCCATTCCAAAACGGGGATGGGGGGGGGGGGCACAACTGTCTGAAGCCCCCTCCTTACCCTCCCCCTTTGTTCTGACAAGCCGGAGGGCTGGGAAGGGTTAAGCTGACTGAGGTTTGCTGCCCAGACCGGAGCAGGAGCCGGCGGGAGGCGCGCGCGCCTGTTGCTTTCCTGTTCCTTGCCTTGGTGGCTGAGCGTGGCTTTGGGGTCGCCTTTGGCTTCCTGGCTCCCAGCGCTGCAGGTTGGGGTCGCCTTGGGGGTGCTTGCTCAGAGAAGCGGGTGAGGGGCTCCTCTTGACTGCGCGCTCTGGCAGGAGAGCGTGGCGCGCGCGCCTGGGGTTTGCGGGGCGCATTGGCCATGTGACCCGGGCGGCTGTGCAGTGCAGGGGTGGGTCATTGAAGGGGCTGAGCCGGGATTCCATAGAGGTGCACATGGGTGAGGAAAGTCCTGGGTGCAACGCCTTGCATGCAGAAGGTCCCGGGTTCCAGCTTTGCATCCTTCCAGTTGGAAGGATCCGGGCTATTTTAAAATAGGACTGCCAACCTCCAGGGGTCTTCGAGATCTTCTGGGATTACAGGTGAACTCCCGACTGCAGAGATCTGTCCCCCTGTCATGTTAATACTCACACTTTCTTTCAGTTCTGTTTCGGTTAAGGACAGATAGTTGATCTTTCATTACTACCCATAATGGGAACTCCTAAATGAACAGAGACTGCTATCCTGCGCTAAATCACCTTCCTACTGGCCTCTCAGCCTTTTTTTGGCTTTTTATGTATGTTGGGCTCTGATTTCCCTTCATTCTTTTTGGTTTTGGCAGGTTTCCCCAAATTTCCAGAATTTTCCCAAAATGGAGTTAGGGAAATGCCTTTATGTGCCTCAAGAGAGGTGATCCAAGCCAGATCAGAGTTCGGTGGAGTTCTGCCATGCCAACTCCAGCCTGGGAAAATTCCTGGAGATTTGCGGGGGCAGAGACTGAGGAGGGGAGTGGGGAATGAAATAACTTCTACCTAAAATCTGTGGTCTACCATAGAGTTCACTGGGTACATATAAAGAGTGTTCTTGGCCTTGGATTGCGGCTGCCCATCAGAGCAAATGCTGTTATTCTAAACATGTCCTAACAGTGAAAGGTACGCAGGAGCCATGTTTACTGCTGTGGTGTTTTTCTTTTTCAAACTTGTGAGCTGAATTTGTTTTGTTTTGTTTATGCCATTTGTAGCCTGCCTTTCTTGCTGAAACCCAAAGCGGATCGCACATCAACAATCCATTTAGATCAGCAGGAACAAGATATCCAATAAACGATGCAATAAAGTTTTAGATCGCAGAAAGGCAAAGAACCAACTGTCTGTTGCTCGCTGAAGGGAACTGAAATGGGACTTCTGCAGGGGGTAATGTACAAAATGTGGATGCCAGTTCTGGGTTAGGAATATCCTGGAGACTTGGGGGTGGAACCTGGGAGGGTAGGATTTGGGAAGGGGCGGACTGCTGAGGGGGTGTAATGCCATAGAGTCCGTCCACCCTCCAAAGCAGCCAATTTTTTCTCCAGGAGACTAGTTGTAACTCTGGGAGATCCTCAGGCCCCACCTGGAGGTGGGCACCCCTGTATAGAGTGTTCTCTCTGGATCTGGGTTCCAATCCAGGCGAGGAGGCCTTCCAGCAGCTCTGGCTAGTGTGCCAGCTCTGCCCTTTTTTGAACAAAGGGGACTCAGACACACAGTTCCATGCTCTGGTAATCTTCTGACTGGATTACTGTAATGTGCTCTAAGTGAGGCTACCGTTGAAGATGATCTGGAGTCTGGAGCTGGTGAAGTATGCTGCAACTCGGCGGCTTGCTGGTACATCTAGCCTGATGCACATCATACTGGTCCTCAAGGAACTGTGTTGTGGCTCCCAATTTGCTTCCAGCCCCAATTCAAGGATGTTGACGCACAAAGCCCTAAATGGTTTGGACCCTGCCTACCTAAAGAAACACCTGGGCCCACATGGACTTGTCTGGGCACTGATGTCACAAGGGCAGGCTCTCCTCGTATCCCTCTCCCACTGAAATACAGGGGGTGTGGGTGTGCAGGGGGGCTTTCTCTGTGATGGCCCCCAAGCTTTGGAATAATCTCCCCTCAGAGGTTCACCAGGCACCTACCCTGGATGGGTTTAGGTGCCTGGCGATGGCTTTGCTTTTCACTCAGGCATTTGGCTCGTCTCCCTGAATGGCCCCTCTGTGAAGCTGATGGTTGCAGGGCAGTGAGGGTTAGGGTTGGGTTTTTAACTTTTGTATGTTGTGTTTTTAACAGATGCGCTGGTAGCATGCATATTATCAGCTTGATCAGAGTAAAGGGGAAATGTTTGGGCGCAAAAAATTAGCATGGTGGTTAGAAGCAGTGGAGTCTAATCTAGTTTGATTCCTCCTTCCTCGACATGAAGCCTGCTTGATGATTGTGGGCCAGTCACAGTTCTCTCGGAACTCTCTCAGCCCATTCTGTGTCAGTCAGCTGAGACTTGATGGCATGTTCCGCAGCATGAGCATCTCTCCTCTGCTCTGCTCTAATCAAGCTGATTACAATTTGAACTTTCAGAGTAGTGAAAAAAAATCTTGTTTAAATAGGCAAAGAATTCAAAACCCTCTAAAACAGAACTCTGATGATGATTGATTATTTGTTTATTTAATTCAATTCATGACCTGCCCTTTCCTGGCAAAGGACAACTTTAGTTCAGGGTAGCTTATAGCAACAATCACAATAAATAGATGTATAAATATATAATTAAATAAATAATTAAAACTATCATTCCTAAACAAATATAGTATAAGATGTTACCTTGAACTATGTGCTTACCAATAAGATAAAGTTGACTCAATAGACTGCAATAATAATAATAATATTCGAAAAAACTAGAGTTTGCAATTCTTGAAAACACTTTGACGATGTAAAAAATCAACATCAGATTCAAAAAGCAGCCCTGCTGAAGTCTGCACAAATACTATGTTGATACAATACAACATCCTAGGCCTCTGGGTGAGGCTCAAATTGTAATGAAAGCCCAGCAACCAGCTAAAGAACTGGCAGCTGTGATATCAAATGAAATTAAATAATAATAATAATAATAAACTATCCTTGATAAATCAAAGAGCCTGATTCAGTATAAGGCAGATGTAAATGTTCCTGTCAATATTCTGAAGTGAATTTTAATTTCAGTTATGTCTTTAGGTTCTTAAATGCACATGTCTGTATCTTCTCCAGGAGAATAGCTTCTCACTAAACCCCACCTGTAAAACTGTTTGTCTATCAATGAACTTGGGTATTCATCAGTGCTGCTGACAATGCTAGGACAACCTGCCTCTGGATATCTAACCAGAATCAAGACATTCCAGAGCATCTTGAAGTAAATGCTGGACTTCTTGAAGAAGGCCATTGCTCTCAATAAGGAGGTAACTAACCTGAGGTAAAAAATGGAGACCGCAAAGTGTAAAACTCCAAGGGATGCTCTCAAGTTCCAAGTATTGCCAGAAGAAGGCATAAAGGCCAGGGAGCTGCCGCAAGAACAAGGCCAGGGTGGGCTTGAACACAGGGTGGCATCTGAGAGGCCAAAAACAGCCTCCCATGAATTCAACACAGTGAATGAACAGGAGTTGGTGAAGAAAGAGGTCCCAGAGCAGAATACGAGCCAACCGAGTGAGAGGTGGCTGAAACCTTTTGGGATGCCTGCGTTCCTGAAGTCGGTTCAGTTCCCTCAGCCAAGATGGAGAAACCCACAGCCACCAGAAGCGGCTCCTTGGGAAAACGCAAAGGCTTTCCTGGCCTCCTTTGAGGGGGTGGCCAATATTTATCAGCAGTCTCAAAGGCTGACAGACCTCAGTAGAGAAGTCCAAGGGGATAACAGAAAGATAGAAGGCAGAAATATGGAGGATTACTGGAATGTGAGGGAAAACCTCTTACGAGAGAGCTTGCTCACAACGGACATGCAACGGACATTCTTCAGGGAGTTCCGATACCAGGAGGCTGAGGGGCCCCGGGAGGTCTGTAGCCGCCTGTGGTATCTCTGCCACCGGTGGCTGAAGCCAGAGAGGCATACCAAGGAGCAAATCCTGGAGTTGGTGATACTGGAACAGTTCCTGGCCGTCCTGCCCCTGGAGATCCAAGGCTGGGTGAAGGGGGGGCATCCTCAGACTTGTGACCAGGCAGTAGCGCTGGCCGAAGATTTCCTGCGGAGACGGCAAGAGGCCAAGCAGCTGGAGCGGGAGGTGAGTGAGAATTCTCGTTCGATGATCTGTCCATTTAGGGATAGTCCAAAAGGACCCCTTGGGATGTTGCCAATGTTGTGAAGCCATCACAGGGTGGCATTTTAACAGTGACGGCTCATCTCCTAAGATTTGGATGCGTTTATTAAAGGCTGTGTGGTGGAGCACATACTTGGTGTAGGGAAAGTTGTGGTTGGTCTGTGGTGTATGCCAGGAGCTGATGTCAGCACATCACCATGTGGATAAACTTCGCAACATATTATCAAAGGCTTTCACTCCTGGAATCATCTGACTATTGTGGATTTACCAGGCTGTGTAGCTGTGGTCTGGTTGTTTTGCTCCTAACGTTTCACCCGCATTTATGACTGGCATCTTCAGATGCATGTCACAGTAAGAGCATAAGAAAGAGCCTGCTGGATCAGACCAGAGTCCATCTAGTCCAGCACTCTGCTACTCGCAGTGGCCCACCAGATGCCTTTGGGAGCTCACAGGCAGGATGTCAAAGCAATGGCCTTCTGCTGCTGCTGCTCCCAAGCACCTGGTATGCCAAGGTATTTGCAATCTCAGATCAAGGAGGATCAAGATTGGTAGCCATACATCGACTTCTCCTCCATAAATCTGTCCAAGCCCCTTTTAATGCTATCCAGGTTGGTGGCCATCACCACCTCCTGTGGCAGCATATTCCAAACCCCAATCACACATTGCATGAAGAAATGTTTCCTTTTGTTAGTCCTAATTCTTCCCCACCAACATTTTCAATGTATGCCCCCTGGTTCTAGTATTGTGTTCCTCTCCTTGGAAGATATGTCATTGTAAGATTTGCCACAGAAAGAAAACCATCTTACTGTGGCATGCCTCTGAAGAAGCCAGCTGTGGATGTGGGAGAAATGTTGGGAGCAAAAACTACCAGACCACAACCACACAGCCCAGAAAACCCACAACAGCCAGTTGATTCTAGCCGTGAAAGCCTTCAACATTGTGAAGTTCATCCACACGGTGACAGGCTGACTTCAACTCCTGACATATACCAGAGACCAGAAAGTGGTAATGGTTTTACCACCATTTCAAAATTTTGCTTGAGAACTGGAAATTTGGGGATTTGGGATGGCAGGGTTTGGGGAAAGGGGAGACCTCTGCTGAGTATAGAGCCATAGAGTCCATCCTCCATTGGTTGAACTAATATGTGTCTGTCCTCCATCCTCCACAGGTGAACTAGTATATGTAGCCTGGGTGTAGTTGCAATTCAGCAAATCTCTAATTCCCACTTGGAGTTTGACATTCCTAGAACTGATGTATCAAGATGAAGTGGAAGATTGTAGAGCTGCAGACAGGGAATCCCTTCAGAAAGAAAGCCAGCACATTGAGAAGGAAGGTTATAGCATAGTCATCTTCCTTGCATTCAATTTTCTATTTGCGGGAAAGGGAGTTTTCTTTAAAACACAGGAGAGCATTAGAGAACGATGACCCTTGATGTCAGACTGAAGTGGAAGAGTTTATTCTCCTACCGGCAATCTTATTCTGCTGCAAACAAATTCAGGACCACATGTGACAAACATCAGATAACACGAAACAGGTGAAGAACAAAATGGATTCCATTCAAGACTCAGGCTGATTATACCCTGGTGCTGTGCCCTGCATGGAAAGTATGTTTCCTTCGGGGCAGAGATTTTATTGCAGACACACTGTGTTGTGGTGTCATGGATTTTAGAAATCCCAGGCCGTTTCCGCATGGCCTATTAATGGCGCCCTGGGAACGGTAAAAACGCTGTTCCCAGGGAGCCATTCGCACAGGCGGCGCTGCTCCCCCTCCCCCAGGGTGGCTGCCAGGTCAGCTTCCTGAAAAAAAACAACCCTTTAAAGGGTTGCTTTTTCCCCTTACAGCGAAGCGCAGCCCGCGATGCGCGTAACAGCACCGCCGGGAACATCGCCAGCTTCCCTTCCTCGCTTCGACTCATCATAATCTCGTCGTTGGTCTGTTGGCCGTCGGTCAGCTTCACGCTTCATCGCTGTCCCTCCCACCCCTGGAGGTCGGAGGGCAGCAGGGCAATTCGACCGGCCAGCAGGCCGCATCGCACGGGGACACGTGTGAGTCTAACGGGAAGGGGGGAAGAGGCAGCTCCGCGCGGAGCCGCCTTCGCTTCGTCAGTTCGTCGCTCTCTTCTGAGGCCTTCAAGATGCTTCCATGCGAACGGCCTCCGCCTCCACGCCGGCAAGAATTCTGCCAGCGTGGAGGCGCCTCCATGGCCGTGCGGAAACGGCCCCACAGTTAGTGAGAGTAGGCAAACCCTGATGTTTTCCCTCACTTCAGAGTCTCCCCGTCCCCCCACTCCTCATAGGGACTTCTGGGGGATCAATGGCTGGTTTTTTAAAACATAACAAAAATTAATTATAACAAGTCATCACAGTAGTGATGTAAAAATATCAATGTAAAATGTAATGGGCTAAAAAAAAGGGCAATCTTGCAATTGATGGGGGGCAACCTGGAAGTGGGGGGAGGCCAATCACGTAAGCTGCACTTTGGGCAGTGGGGCACCTCCTTGTGTGTAAGCAAGGAAACACGAGAAGACCCCATTATGAATACACTGTGGAGCAAGGAGCATCACGGAAAGTGCTCCATGCATAATTGACCTCAGAGTACCAAACCTGTTCTTTGCCTGCTCCCCCACCTAGTCCTGAATAGGATCCTTCATGCTATTTCAGGGACCAAGACCAATCGCAGAGATGGCTGTGAGTATCCCCACCACTGAGCACTCTTCACCTGTCACTGGAGACAAGCAGTTTTGCATCAAGGAGGGTGACACTAAAATCAGCGCAAAAGGTAAGGGATGCTCTGTGTATGCAGTCTTGGCCTCTTGTGGCTTCTGTGGTCTTGTCTTGAGCTGCTCCTTCTCCATGGTCCCTGAGAGTCACTAAACAATTTCCCCACCCTTGAAGACTGTTCAGAAGCTAGTGTTAGTACAGCCTCTCTCTTTTCATTGGTTCTCACGCTGATGGACATAACACTGTCAGTCCTTGTTTATCCTTCCCTGGACACTGACTCCTGGTTTGCTTTCAGGCTCAATTCAGGGTTCTGATATTGGGTGCTTTAAAGCCTGGTGCAACCTGGGACAAACATACCTTAAGGACCTCCTCCTTCCATGTGAACCTACCTGTTCACTCTGGTCATCCTTGGAAGTCCTGTTTCAGTTGCTCCCCCATCTGAGGTGGATGGTGGATCTGAGGTGGATGGTGACTTGAGAAACGGCCTTCTACATCGTGGTACCAAAATGTTGGAACTCCCCAGAAATATTTGCCTTTCTCCTTCTATCATTGTTGGTGGCCAGCAGGTGAAAACTATTCTGTTTTGTTCGGAGTATCCCCAGTATCTGTTACCAGCTGTCCCGTCTCCCCCATTTATGTTGCTGTGTGTGTTTATATGTTTTACCAAATTGTTTATATATTTTATATACTTTATTTTAAATATTGAAGAGGGAGCAAGCTTGTTTTCTGCTGCCTCAGAGACTAGGACATGGAGTAATGGATTCAAGGTAAAGGAAAAGAGATTCCACCTGAACATTAGGAAGAACTTTTTGATTGTCAGGGCTATTCGAGAGTGGAATTCACTGCCTCGGACAGTGGTGGAGTCTCCTTCTTTGGAGGTTCTTGAACAGAGGCTGGATGAATATACGTCAGGAGTGCTTTGATTGTGTGTTCCTGCACGGCAGGGGGTTGGACTTGAGAGCCCTT
Organism: Sphaerodactylus townsendi; assembly: GCF_021028975.2. Lineage (NCBI taxonomy): Eukaryota > Metazoa > Chordata > Lepidosauria > Squamata > Sphaerodactylidae > Sphaerodactylus > Sphaerodactylus townsendi. The sequence goes on from NC_059427.1 coordinate 5,310,970, forward strand.
GTGGTCTCTTCCATCTCTATGACTCTACGATTCTATGAAATGTTGTTTTAACATCAAAATGAATGTTTAGGGAAATGCTGGCCATGGATCCCTGCAAGGAGTAGGGACGAGAAGGTCTCGAGAAGGTCAGCCACTTCCAGGGGTATCGATATAAGAAATATCAATATCATGTTTAAAGAGCTTTAAAAAAATTAAAAGGCAACTTTTGATCTTGGCTTTTGACAGGGGATTGAATTTACAATGGTCACTATCTTATTTCTTTGTAGATAAATATAATAGGTGCAAAATGATGTTTTCTTCCTTTCTCTATATTTTGCTGCCACCATGAATTTAATTCCAAATCCCTGTATAATTTCTCATTAAGTAGCATGTCCGAGCTTTAAAGCAGTTTTGAAGGGCTACATGGTCCTGAGGAAATTACTAGTGTGGGATATCTGGTTACATTTAACAAAGTACAATTTTATTTATACATGTTCTTTAAAGGTTTCAAGAAATAATTTACAACAAATAAAACAAACGGAGGCAACAAATTCTGCTGAGGTGACTTTTCACTTTACTGCTCTCTCACTCTTTTCCATCTCTGAGACTGTATTAGGATTTGACTCCATATCCAGACTCTCAGTGTTTATTCCTATTACTTTGGCAATGCTACACTTCATGTAAAGCTGTAAGTTTAGTGCAGACACCTTCTCGCTCTCTTAGTTCAGCACAGACTCCTCACAGTCACTTTTCAGTGACACCCAATTATGTCCACTCTCACAACCATTCTCTCATGTCCCTTTCACCCTCCTTCCTTCCACAACTGACCTTTCATTTTAAAGAAACACATGCACAACAGTTTAAATTGTTAAAGTATTTTTAAAGGTTTGTTCTGAATTTTTTTTAAAAAATTGTAAGCTCAAACAGCTTACAAATACTACACAGAGAGAGAGACTGTTGTGTTTAAGAGTGTCAGACAAGTATAAGTAGACCCAGGTTCGAATTCCCACTCATGCCGTGGAAACTCACTGGGTGACCTTGGGCCAATCACACTGTCTTAACCTAATAAAATAAAATGGAGAAGAATTATGTAAGCCATTTTGGGGCTCCACTGGGGATAAAGTTAGGGTAGAAATGAAGTAAGTAAATAAATAATAAAATAGATTAAAATATTACATTTAAAATACTCTACAAAATATATTTGTTTTCCCATCGGGAATGTCATATCAATTTCACTGTTCTTCCACTAGATGTTGGGAGGGGGACAGAGAAGAAAGAAGATAAATCTCCACCAGAAGACCCTCAGCCACCGGTGAAGCACGGAACATCCTTTGGAAAGCCCACCTGGCATCAAGAGTACGGAGAAGCTTCTGCAAGTCAGGATGGCTCACGGAAGGAGAGGAAGATCTATCCAGATCCAAGAGTGGGTGTATTCTTCTCGTACTTAGAAGAAGGTAGGAACTTGAACCAAACCAGAGTGGTAAAGGGGAGGCGAAGAAGCCGAGGGGCAAAGGTCTGCACTGTATGCGGGAGAAGTTTCAGCCGGACCACTGTTCTTGTTGCACATCAAAGAACCCACACTGGAGAGAAGCCCTTCATGTGCAAGGATTGTGGGAAATGCTTCAGTTTGAAATCTACCTTGGTGGCACATGAAAGGACCCACACCGGGGAGAGACCCTACACGTGCTCACAATGTGGGAAAAGCTTCACGGTGAGCTCAGACTTGACTAGGCACTACAGGATCCATATTGGAGAGAAGCCGTTCAACTGCTCGGAGTGTAACAAAAGCTTCAGTCGGAAAACCCAACTTCTCAACCATCACAAAGTGCACACGAGAGAGAAGCCGTACAAATGCTCGCAGTGCGGGGAGAGCTTCAGCCGAAGTTCCAGCCTTATGATCCACGAAGGTTCCCACACAGGAGAGAAACCATTTAAATGTCCAGATTGCAACAAGTCGTTCAACACCTCCTCTCAGTTGGTCAAACACCACCGCGTGCATACGGGGGAGAGACCTTACACCTGCTCTGAATGCGGGAAAAGCTTCAGCCAGAGACAGATCCTGATGGTGCACCAGCGAATCCACACGGGAGAGAAGCCCTTCAAATGCGCCACCTGTGGGAAATGCTTCTGTGACCGTGCTGTTCTCATTAGGCACCAGAAAGTCCACACGGGGGAGAGACCGCATCAGTGCTCAACCTGCGGGAAGAGTTTTTCGCACCGTGCTGTCCTTGTTCGGCATCAGAAAATCCACACAAGAGAAACTCTGGGAGTGCTTCAACTGGAAGAGGAACAGTCTACTGAAACTGTGTAAAGGCTTGAATTTATTCTGTGTTGCCTTGATATCCCACTGTAGTGCACATGAATCAATTTAGAGTCCAATAGCACATTGAAGACCAAACAGAATTTTTCCAGGGTAAAATGAATCAAAGCTCACTTCTTCAGCTGTAAATACATCAGCCCTTATATGTCCAGGTCGGGAGGGTGGAGGGGTGTTACCAAGAAGGACCAATTGGAGTTTCTTTTCAACACTACTCTCACCTTCCGATCTGACTTAAGAGCTGATGAATCTTCAGTCTCTTTCGCAGGTGATGAAGTGAGTTTTGACTCACAAATTCGTACATCCTGGAAGATTTTGTTGGTCTTTTAGGTTCAGTTAAGACTTGAATTTTGTTCTGCTACTACAGACTGACACAGCTGCTCCACCTGAACTGTCTTTATGTAGTGTGCATGGAATCTCATGAGAATCCAGTTGTATGCAGTAAGTTTACTACATGTTTGCACCAAAACAGGAATCCAGAGAAGCAGTTGATTTTTTTCCTTGCCATGAAACTGACTTCCCATGTATGGGCACATCACAATGTGTTGTTGGTGGGAGGGGGAGGGAAGGCAGGAAATGGTCACACAAATTCACCCTTGAATCCTTGATAGCTCTTGGCAGTGACAGACAACTGCTGGCAAGGTTGCCAAAAATTTTGGGAAGCCAATGGAACTGCCAATGTCATCTTTAAACTATGCACCACAGTGTGTGTGTGTGGGGGGGGATCCACTGAAATTATGCATGTGCTCTTGCTAGTTGTAGGAGGTGTGATTGAAACAAAGACTCTTGTTTTCCATGGTTAAATTCAACATTTATGTGCAGCACTGTTCTATATGGTAGATAGGGTTGCCAACTCTGGGTGATGCTGTACAATCCAATTTACAAAACAACCATTTTTTTCCCAGTGGAACTGATCTCTGTTGTCTGGAGATCAGATGTAATCTTGAAGATCACTATGCCCCACCTAGATGATGTCAACTCTATCATTGAGGGACTTGGTAATCATTTCAGATAAAGGGCGGGTTGCCATTAACTATGTATTGTGATAATTGGGGGGAAGTGCCTCATGTTAATTAGAAGGGCTAATGTCCACTTCATCGTGTTGATTAAGTCTGCTTATATTGGCAAATGAACACACAATAGCTGGGACAGAGAAAAGAAGCCTCCTTCCAGTATGTTGATTTATGAATCACACCAAACCATAATTTGAGCTTTGAAGCCCACAGCAAATGAACTACTGTTTAGGACTGCTTATTTGCATCTGATTTTTGACCCTCAGGGCTTCATATGTTCACTCCAGCTTTCACATTGCAGTAGCACTTGCTGCTGGAAACATGCCAAATGACCGTAACAACTGTTTGTCAAGTCAGGTGATCATGCTAGACCTCATATAGCACAAACCCTGGTTTGTGAACCAAATTGAGCTTTGTTACCAGTGGATGTCAAACCTTGGTTTGTCAATTCCATACTAAACCACAATTAGCACAAACCCTTGTTTGCAAACTAAATTGAACTTTTTACTACTGTTTGCCAGTTCACACATCACACCAAAGCAAGGTTCACAGTGCAAGCCTATGCAGAATTACTCTAGTCTAAATTCATTGAAATTGATAGACCTACAATGGAGGAACTCTGTATACGATAGCACTAGAAAAAACTGAGTCCAGTGGCACCTTTGAGACCAACAAAATTTTATTCTTGGTGTGAGCTTCCGTGTGCATGCACATGTCACTTCTGGAGAAAACCCAGAAGTGATGTTGGGTGCTCTAGGAATTACCAGAAATTCTGTGTTAACCACTGGAAGTGTTGGGCAGCTCATTCCTGAGGGGGTGGTGGGGAGGCTCAGTGGCTAGGCACAGTACAGTCTTGCTGCCCCCACAGAAATTTGTGGCACCAGTTCCAGCAAGAAAAGAAGCAGCCTCCTCCAAAGGCAGTGAAAACTGTGCCACCCTTATTGCTGGCATAAGTCCACACCAGCAGAAGCGGTATTCCTGGGATGAAAGGACTCAGGAAGCTGGCACCCCACTGGCACCAGCTCCTACACCTGAGGAGTGCTGGCACCTGGCAGCGTTGGCACCCAGGTGTCAGGAAGGTATGCAGCTCCCTAGTGCTGGTGTAAGTGCCCCTGTACCCATATAGATGCCACTTATGCTGGTGTTAAGTGGCATTTATGGCAGTGCCAGGGTCACATCACATCCAGAGCCCCTTCGCCATTCCCCATTCAGGATTGTACTGGTAGTGGTGCACACAAATCCAACTTTTAAAAATAATCTATCCCTGATGCTTGTATTGATGGTGGGCAGTTTGGGCTGCTGAGGGGAGGCAGGGCAGTCCTATCCCCAATGAAAGAGGCTATGGGGTCAGGGGAAGGTTTCTTGCACCGGAGGAGAGAACCACCACAAACGGAGCAGATCCATGGGACCCACGCCGCCACTGGCTGTTAATGTGCTTTTGGGAGAAGGATGATTTTAAGAATTCGCAAATACAATGTGTAAGCATGTTTTTCAACGCAGTGGACACTAATGAGGAGGAGTTCATCCTATTCAGTTCTGCTTAGGTAAGGAGAAGGAACAAACCAAACTCTGGTCTTCAGATAAGGTTGTCAATTGCTATATGGGAAACTGCTGGAAATTTGGGGGGCAGTGTGGGGGGGGAGTGTGGGGTTTCAGGAAGGGAGGGGCCTTAGTGGGGTACAATGTCATACTCCATCCTCCAAAGCAGCCATTTTCACCTGGGGAATTGATCTCTGCAACCTGGATATCAGCCAGTGGCATAGCATGAGGGAGAGGGGGGCTAGAGCCCCAGAGACCACTTCCTGGGCGGCCCATTCCAGAATCATGCCCCCCAACAACTGCACCCACCTCCAAACTCCCCTTGGAGTTCGAGGCAGGGACGCAATTGAACACTGGAGACTGTGGTTTTTCCCATCCCCAAACTTAGGCAACCCGTGTTTTGACAAATGTCACCAACACAGAGGTTGTGGCTCAGTGCTAAAGCATCCGCTTAGCATGCTGGAAGTCCTAAGTAACAGGTGTCTACAAAGTTTATTCTCTGCTTGGGATGTTGGGAAGCTGGTTTTAATCAGAGCTGGCCAGGTCAAAGACCTGGAATTAGGTAACTATACATATTTAAATTGCTTTTGAAGGAAATCAAAGTTTCACGTGCTTCTTGATGCTGCCAGAGTTTCCTCCAAATTCAGGGGAGTTTTGAGAACTGTAGTCACAGCAGGGAGAGCCCTGATAGCAGTTTTCAAATCCAGTAGGGAACCCCTTACACTATCTTGAAACCTGTAAGAACTTCAGGGATAAGAATTCTTTTAAAACTGGATATGGAAAGCCACTTATAGGAATTTCTCCTTCTCTGTGATCAAAAACCTATAAGTTGAGCAAAAAAAGGACCTTTCAGTCAAAGCCCTGTAGTCCTGCTCTCCTTTGGAGATAAGGTTGCCAACGTCCAGGCTGAGTGAGTTTGCAGAGAACTGTGACTGGCCACCGAGCAGGCTTCATGTGGAGGAGTGAGGAAAACAAATCCAGTTCACCGGATGAGAGTCCGCTGCTTATCTGCAGGAGCAGGGAACCAAATCTGGTTCTTCAAATCAGAGTCCACTATGCCATGTTGACTTGTTAGATGAGGAAGAAGGCATTACTTGACATTGCCAGGATAAAAGGGTTAAGGGAAAGGGGGCATCAAAGAAATGGAGGTGGTGGGTACTATGCCAAATGAAAAGGCAAGGGGAAGCCCTACCTTTTGCAAATGATCATTTGGAAAGGCTTACAAATGTTCTGCTCACTTAGAACGCAACGTTTATACCAGGCTCCGCAGTGAATTACCAGGCCTTATCAAAGTTAATCTCACCATCACCTGGGTTGTCAGATTCTAGTGTAGTGGGGAGATGGCACAATATTTCACCCAGTTTAGCTCTGCAGCCAAGTGGGTTGTGAAAGTCCATTCTTTGCCAGGAACCAAAAATGACTGAGAAAAAGCAGAAGGAATGATTAAAATTAAAAATATACACACACCTTTATTGCCAGTGCTTAAAGAAATAATGTAGAAAATAATATGTATGGCTACCAATCTTGATCCTCCTTGATCTGAGATTGCAAAGGCCTTAGCAGACCAGGAGCAACAGCAGCAGAAGGCCATTGCTTTCACATCGTGCATGTGAGCTCAAACATCAAATTGATTGCCTATAAATTGTGACATGGATAGACCTGACATTTCCACTTGATAGACCTTCTTTAGAGGTCAAAGTACATAAGCACACAAACAATACTTATCATACAATAGCTACGTACTTTAAGCTCTGAAGAAGACCTGTCAGGTCGAAACCATTATTTAAATAAAATTATTTCTTCAAGCAATGTGCCATTAAAGTCTTACTGTATACTATTGATTTTAATTATTCTGCTTTTCTCAGCCTTTTTTGATTCCTGTCTTTGTTTTTGATTTCCTTGTTTTTGATTTCCCCTCTGTTTTTTGTGTGAATTCCTTTTTTGAAACACTCCCTCCAGGCTGGGGTCTAAGAATCAGGGATATCCATTCCTAGTTGTATCTGACAAAGGAAGCTTTGTTTCTTGAAACCTTACACCTGAAAAACACTGGAAGGGTGCTGTGGGATTCAGATCTAGCCATTCTACTACAGCCATCCTCCAAAGCAAACAGGTGTTATACCAGAGGGCATAATGAGAAAAGGAAACCCACCATAGGGATAATTTGAACCCTATTTCCATAGCTGGAGGTATGCTGTCTAGAACACAGTCTGGCTCAGCAAGGTGACCCAAAGCAGACGTCGTGTGTCAGCCCTGTTTTTTGCTCAATCTCTAGGATCCTTTTCTGATTGTGGGAAAACCATGTGAAGAGTAACAATGTATAGCAGGATCTGAGCTAGAGAGCTCAGATCCAGGACTTATACCTTTTAATCCCCCACGTTTCGCCCCACACCAAATGTCCATTACAGTTTCTACTACAAACTACAAAGAACCTGGGAACCTTTCACACCTCTTTGAAGATGGGCTGGCGCCAGGAGGTTGCTAACAGGAGATTGCTAGGAAGGGCAGAGGGCAGAGGTGTAGCTAGGGGAAATGGAGCCTGGTGCAAAATCTGAGTTTTGTGCCCCCCTCCCCTCGACCAAAGGCCGCCTTCCCCCACTATGACCAAAGAACAATTTTTGCACCATGTCATCTCAAAGTCACAATCACATTATAGAACATGCCCCAACTCACAAATCTGGGCTCTCTAGTTGAAACAACATTGAAAGTGATGCTGTTGGGGGGGGGGGGAATCCACCCTGAAACAGCATCACTTTTAATGTTGTTTAGACTAGAGAGCCTAGATTCTCCTTTTAAATCCACTTTAAAGGGAAGCCCGGGCCAGAGAGACAATGGGCAGCCTCTTTTTCCTTCCTCGGAGGCGCCTCGAGAGCCCTCTTGTGGGGACAAGCAGACTGCAGCGCTGTGGAGTTCTGCCATGCCAACTCCAGCCTGGGAAAATTCCTGGAGATTTGCGGGGGCAGAGACTGAGGAGGGGAGTGGGGAATGAAATAACTTACCTAAAATCTGTGGTCTACCATAGAGTCTGCACTCTGAAGCTGTCATTTTCTTCATTGGCTAACTACTAGAAAAACAAAAAAGCAGGCAAACATGGAGGGACCCCCAATATACAAAAGGAAAGGTTACACTATGAGGCATCCAATGGGAACAAAGCACTGTATTAAATTGCTTTTACTCTCCAAAATCATCTTAGTAAATTTAATGGCCATCCTCCTAAAGTTGGAGAGTGTTCTGTCCCACTCCTTCTCTACGCCAATGATGCTGTTATTTTATCCCAAACACCCATTGGACTTAAAAGAAGAAGAAGAAGAATTTGGATTTATATCCCCCTTTCTCTCCTGCAGGAGACTCAAAGGGGCTTACAATCTCCTTGCCCTTCCCCCCTCACAACAAACACCCTGTGAGGTAGGTGGGGCTAAGAGAGCTCCGAGAAGCTGTGACTAGCCCAAGGTCACTCAGCTGGCGTGTGCAGGAGTGTACAGGCTAATCTGAATTCCCCAGATAAGCCTCCACAGCTCAGGCGGCAGAGCTGGGAATCAAACCCGGTTCCTCCAGATTAGATACACGAGCTCTTAACCTCCTACGCCACTGCTGCTCCTTGGGTACTTGGGTGCTTTTCTTGACTACTGTGAACTCAACAAACTTAAACTAAACAACGAGAAGTCAAAAATAGTTGTATTTTCCAAAAAAATGGTGTCCTCTTTCCTGGAAAATCAATAACATTGAGATTGAACAGGTACAATCCTTTAAGTACCTTGGGATCATTTTCCAATACAATCTTAAATGGTCCCTTCACAGATCCTGTTTAATTTCATTAACCAGACGTACTATGTCCAGTATAATCCAATTCTATTATGGAAAGGGAAACCAATCAGTAACAGCCGCTCTAAAAATCTTCCAAGCTATTGCAAAAATTCTATATGACATCCCAATTTGGGTTAGTGACTTTCAATCTGATATTGAGCAAATCCAAGTACAATTTCTGAGAAGGATCTTGGGAGTCCCGAATAGTGTCGCCTATCCAATTTTATGTCTTGAAGTTGGTCTCTCACTTGTCGAGACAGAAGCCTGGATTGCCACCATAAAGTATTGGCTTAAATTACATTTTAGATCATCTGCAGGTGACATAAACTTAAACCTTTTTAGATAAGTTTCAATTTTGCTGGTTTAAAGTCATCGAGGACAAAATCAGAACCATAGGGATTGATTTGGATAATGTTGGGACTGACAGCGAACCGTATATCTTTAACCAAATCCGGGAAAGACTGAGGGATTCTGAGCATCACCTTTTTTATCCCACAAAGGTATGCTCCCCCAGCTCCCTTGGAATACAGCCAAGCTACAGAGCAAGAGCTAAATATTTTACATTTTTGTCATCCATTAAGCAACATCACACATTTATGTTAGCACGCCTCAACAGCTTCCCATCAGTGGTTACTTCTGGGAGATACCTCCAAATTCCCAAGCAACAGAGACTATGCCGTTGCAGATGTGGATCTCCTGAAACCATATCTCATATCCTCCTCGGATGTCATCTTCATAGTAACCTGCGCATGATTTTAATCCACCCTTTGTTGCTTCCAAGGCTTAATCACTCTAAATTCTAGACCACTCGCTTTTTGTTAAGTGATTGTAGTCGATCGATTACCTTGGCAGTGGCTAAGTTCTTGGAAAACATTTAAAATACCAATATTTAAATGTTTTAAATTGTAAATATTTTTGCAATTTTATATGCCATTAAGGGTTAAATTGAATTGAAATTGCTTTTAATTGTTTTATAAGAATATGGTATTTTAAAGTTTATTGATAGTTGAGTTTTATGTTGTGACCCGCCCTGAGCGCTACGGGGAAAGGGCAGGATATAAATTTAATAAAATAAAGGGACTATGTTCTCTGTATTGTTGAATCACCCAATTAATTGCATGTAAGCTCAGATAAGACTGCTACACTGGCTACCAGTGGAATTCCGGATCACTATCAAGGTGTTGGTGTAAACCTTTAAGGCCCTTCGCGGCTTTTACAGCCCTGGCCCCTGCCTAGTGGAACACGCTTCCATAAGACATGCAGGGCCTGTGGGACCTTTGTGAATTTCACAGGGCCTGTAAAACCGTACTGTTCCACTGGGCCTTTGGGGAGGCTGGCCGCAGATTCCCTTCCCTGGACACCCCTGTGCTGAGTGCCATAACATCTTTGGCACACCCGACATAACATCTTTTCAGCACGGCCTGTCCCCTCCTGGCCTTAGGATTGGGCACTACCACTTTGTACTGAATATGGAATGCTGCTATGTTTTTATAGAGTTGAGTTATGAATATTAGATTTATTATGTATTATTGTATTTTGTGTTTCGCTGTACACAGCTCAGAGCCCTTTGGGAGTGGGCGGTTCCCAAATACATACATACGTACATACAAGATCACTCCCCCCACCCTGCTAAGATTCAGCTCCAGAAATTTCTCAACCTGAAACTAATGAACCTAAGGATCAAGGGAAGACCTCAGCCTTTATGCCCTGTTGTTGGCCCTTTGGAGGCACTGGTTGGCAACTGTGAGGCAGGATGCTGGTTAGCTGGACCACTGGTCTGATCCAGCAGGGCTCTTCTCATGTTTTTTTGGGTGCATTTAGGTTGCAAGACCCAAAAGTTCAAAGAAACGAGGCACACTCAGTTGCCAACTGATAGATGCCAGGGAGATGAGTATGCCGAGTTACAGCCACGCAAGTTAGCAACCAGCTTTAGGACTGTAATTTTTAAATGGGCAGGGGCGGGTGTCTTCAACAAGCAGGAACACAAACAGGGACTCTTTCCAGCCCATAGATGTCATTATAGGAGAAAGTTTCACTGGACAAACTTTCACCAGTTGCATATCTGCCAAAAGCACAGGATTCCTGCCACAAAACAAAAGCCAACAACAACTTATTTTGGCATGTATGAAATCCTGCAAAACCCTTTCCCAAATACCCATTCATTAAGCACACACATGCTGGGAATCCAAACTCATTCCATTATTCCAGTGGCAGTGTGGTGCAGTACACAGTGTCAGACTAAGATCTGGGAAATCTGGGTTCGAATTTCCACTCTGCCCTGGTGGCTTGTGAGGTGACCTCGAGCCAGTCTCACGTTCTCCAGCTAACCTGCTTCTTAGGGTTATTGTGAGGAGAACAATTTAAAGTGCTTCAGGTTTTGTTGGGGGAGAAAGGAGAGGTATAAATGAAGTAAATGTACTTTTAGACACTGCTGTATCCCTGTTCTTTGTTCTGAAAAACTTCCAACAGCTTATTCAGAAAATATTGTTACTTGATCCCTGAAAATATTGTTACTTGAATTATTTATTTATTTCTCAGTCTTATAGACCGCCCAACCCCCGAAGGGGTTACTTGATCTCATAAAAAGACCAGACTTTAATTTTTTTTAGGTTTTTTTTGGGGGGGGGGGGTGTTGTTAGGTCTTATTTCTATCTTTTTTTATTTGGTGCTTTGCTACATGAAATGCTTTAAATAGTTAAAGGATTTCTTCTCATACTTTCAAACATGTCAGAAATAATTTTCTCAAAATGAAATGTTACAAAAGGCAAGGCACCCAAGAGCCAGATATTTTAGCACACATTTGAAGATCCAAAGATCTTCAAGATCCAAAGATATGGGCAAGTGTAAGAAGTGTCTGCAGGGATACTTTCCAGTGGGTCGTTCTCCTGCCCAACTCCTCAAACACGTCCTATTCTTTTCACAATATTTCTGCTGCTTGTGATGTATCACATCTATTCTGACCCACCTCTTTTGTATACTTGTTGGTTTCTGGGACAAACTAAAGTGCTATTTTTCACCTTTAAAGCCCTAACCACTAGAGGGCCTCTGAAGGACATCTCTCTTGAGGAGCCCAATCCACAGGACTCTCGCATCCAGGGACAGTGCCACTACCGTGCCACCTCCAGGAGGCATCCAGGAGATCTGGGAGGCAGAAAAAATGGGGGGGGGGAACCCTGCCGTCTGGACAGCCCTCATAGAATTACAGAGTTGGAAGAGACCCAAGGGCCATCAAGTCCAACCCACTGCAATGCAGGAACACACATTCAAAGCACTCCAGTCAGATGGCCACCCAGCCCCTCTTTAAAAACCTCCAAAGGAGACTCCAGCACACTCTGAGGTAGTGCATCCCGTTGTCGAATAGCCCTGACAGGAAGGTTTTTCTGATGTTTCGGTGGAATCTCTTTTCCTTCACATTGAACCCATTACTCCTGGTCCTAGTCTCTGGAGCAGCAGAAAACAAGCTTGCTCCCTTCACATATCTAAACATGGCTATCCTCCTCAGACTCTGCAATCATCCAGTGAGGATTTTATCTATGTCATGTTTTTCATCAGGTAGGGACAAATAACAGGGACTTTTGGGTGAAAGCACCCAAGTTACGAAACGGTTTTCCCCAAAACATTGCAGGGAGTATTTTGTGAGTACTTTGAAAGGCAGTAAAGGCACAATAGTTTAGTTCAGTTTCTTGTTAAGATCTGGAGGGTCTTTCGTCCCCTATTTTTAATCTATGTTCTTTGGTTCTACTTTATGTGTTTGCATCTATGCTTCAGATTGGAAGGGAGGTAAGAGCAAGGAAAGGGAGTCTCTATCCCACCACGGGGAATTTTTTGAAAATTCTGTATTTTATTTTCTGTGAGCCACCTTGAAAACAATAGTGAAAGACACAACATTAATGTTCTAAAATGAAAAGGATGTTTCTGTGGGAACATAAATCTCTCTATTATCAATCCCATCCTACATAATTTATTTGGTAGTTAATTGATTGGGAATTCTTCTTAATGCTGCTGTTGTCTGTATTCATATTTATAGCATCCACATGGCTGACTTTGTGATGCTCAACAAAATTTGGTCTTGTATAGAAACTTTCCCCACAGTACACACATTTGTATGGTTTCTCCCCTCTGTGGGTCTTCTGGTGTGTAATGAGATTCGAACTCAAGTTGAACCTTTTACCACAGTCTGAGCACTGATAAGGTTTCTCTCCCGTGTGAGTCCTCTGATGTCTAATAAGGCCAGAACTACAAGTAAAGCTCTTGCCGCAGGCTGAACATTCAAATGGCTTCTCTCCTGTGTGGATTCTCTGGTGAACATTGAGTTGAGAACTCACACTGAAGAATTTGCCACAGTCCAAGCACTGGTATGGCTTTTCTCCTGTATGTGTCCTCTGATGGGCAATAAGGTTGGAACTCAACGTGAAGCTTTTCCCACAATCTGTGCAGTTGTAAGGCTTCTCACCCGTATGGATCCTCTGGTGTCTGATGAGATTTGAGCTGCAAGTGAAGCTCTTCCTGCAGTCTGCACAGTCATACGGCTTTTTTCCTCCATGGATTCTTTTGTGGGTGTTCAGACTAGATCTCAAGTAGACACTCTTTGGACAGTCTGTACATTTAAAAAGTTTCTCACCTGTGTGGATTCTCTCATGGGCACTGAGGCTCGATCTCACACTGAAGCTTTTCCCACAGTCCGAGCATTTGTATGGCTTCTCTCCCGTGTGGGTCCTCAGATGAACACTAAGCTGGGAACTCACGCTGAATGTTTTGCCACAGTTAGTGCATTTGTAGGGCTTCTCTCCTGTATGAGTCCTTTGATGTCTAATGAGGCTGGAACTACAGCTGAAGCTTTTCCTGCAGTCTGAACACTCATATGGTTTGTCTTCAGTGTGAATTCTCTGGTGTCTAATAAGGCTGGAGCTGCAATTGAAACTCCTGCCACAATCAGAGCACTGATACGGCTTCTCTCCTGTGTGGATTCTTTCATGTGCAATCAGGTTTGAGCTCTGGCTGAAGCTTTTCCCACATACTGAGCATGTGTAGGGTTTCTCGCCTTTGTGTGTCCTCACATGAGCAATGAGAGCAGATTTCTGGCTGAAGCTTTTCCCACAGTCTGAACACTTGTAAGGTTTTTCTCCTGTGTGGATTCTCTCATGGGCAACTAGGCTTGATTTCAAACTGAAGCTCTTCCCACATTCTAAACACTCATATGGCTTTTCTTCTGTATGGATTCTCTCATGGGCAATGAGGCTGGAGGTCTGGCTGAAGCTCCTCCCACAGACAGAACATTCATATGGTTTTTCTTCTGTGTGGATTCTCTTGTGGGTAATGAGTGTCGATTTCTTCCTAAATGTCTTCCCGCAATCAGAGCACTTATATGGCTTCTCTCCTGTGTGGATCCTCTCGTGAGCGATGAGGTTAGAGGTATTGCTGAAACTTTTCCCACACTCATTGCATGTCAAGTGTCTCTCCTTGGTGATTTTATCATTCAGCACATGAAGAGTTGACTTACTTCGACTCTTTTCTGCAGGCAATCTCTCCTGCATTTCAGTTATCTTATTTCCCAAAATCTCTTCCTGCTCACAAACTTGGAGACCTTCACTGTCTGTTTTTCTTAACAATTCCATAGACAGTTCTACTTGTTCAGAACTTGCTGTATTGGACGTTTTCCAATTGTCTTCCTTTCCCTCCTTCTCAGTCATCCCTCCTTGATCTGCCAAAACAAGGATAATAAAGACAGGCATGATACTCATGAAAATGCAGGCAGTCAGAAAGAGAAGAGGATAAAACTTAAATGATTCTCAGAAGAAAGAAATCACTATGATCCAGCACTGATGTGTTGAGAATATTTCCATACTGGCTTGTCAGTTTCTGGGTGTAATTGAATCAGACAGAAGGGGGCTAAAATCCATATTATTTCAGTTTTCTAAGACAGACATCCCCAAACTTTTTTGGAATTCTTACTCAGGACACAGCCACAAAATGGCTGCCACAGGAGGCAGAGCCAACCAGAAAATGGCTGCTGCAGCTTACCTTCAGTCACACAGGGAAAATCCTTGTTTTTTGGTGGTAGCTGCTGCCAAAGAAACACTTAAAAATCTGCATAGCCAATAAACTCTTCAATGGCTGATCAGAAGCCCTGCTGGGCAAAGTCGCATCTGGCCCCTCCTCCTTTCTAAAAACCCTTTTTGGTGGGAACCAGGAAAGGTGTCAGAAAGTTCCCTGGCATCCATGGACACCACTTTGGGAAACCCCTGTTCTAAGGCAATGTTTTAAAAGTGGTACATCTGTCTGGACTATACCATTTCAGATTGTACGTATCAATTTTGTTTCACCCAGCATAAAAAAAGGAAAATGAATAACCCTCCCTGATAGCAGCTCAGAAAGACGTTCAGGTCAGAATCCTTTTATTTGACATGATAATTTTCCACATCCAGTGAATTTTTCTGATGGAGAAACATTCAATCACATGAGCCTCCTCTACATTCTGAAGCCCAGGAATGTGTTAATCACCTCTGTAAGATTTGTTGTAAGTTGACTTGGTTATGATAAAAAGCATTCATTATGTACAATATTTGAAAGGTGTGATGGAATAGTACTGTAAAACTAGCAAAATCACACATGACTGTGAAAAGCATCTTTGCCTTTTGATCTCCTGGAGCAAGGACAGGAAACTATGCAGAGGTGCTAGGATGAAACTTCAAAGGCCTAAGTTACCTCGTGGCCTGAACAGAGTTTTCCTGGGAAGGGGAAAACAAAGGGTTAAAGAATTCCATCTTGAGACGTGGTCAGAGAAGGATCTCTGGGCCATGGGTTCCCGGAATGGGGACAAAGAACCAAAAGGGATATGACCACCTAAGCAATCCCTTAACTGCATCTAAGTTTGTTTCTCTCTTTATTTCTGTTTCTTTTCAATAAAAATCAATCGTGGAGACCTCAGCTGGTTGGAGTTGGCTGGAGAAAAAGAACCCAGGTTTTACTGAAACAAGCATTGGCCTCCCATGGGCTTGCTTTCTCTACGATATGGTGGCAGCTTCTAGGCCTCCTCGATACTTCCAGGGTAAACACCTTCGTGGATTTGTATGGAAGCTTTGCTTTCATGATATGTGGTGGCAGCTTTTGAGGGATCTTCAATACTCTGGTGTGCAAGCTGGTAAACTAGAGGCTCTGAGGGTCGTTCAGAGGCCGGGATGGATTACCAGGACAGCATGAATGTTTGAGAGGAGGCAGAGTCAGCAGCATCCCACGGGGAAAGCTGAGGGACCAGGGCTCTAGGCTTGGAGCAGGTGGCCCCACCAGAGCAGTCTCGAAAGTGAGGATAGCTGGGCAGCGCCCTAAGCTAGTTTTCTTTATGCTGATCAACAGCTTTTGAATCTCTTGATGGCACATGAAGAATTGGGACAGCAGGAAACAATCCCCAAAGTTTGAGGCTGGAGGGGAAAACCCTCAGGAGAGAGAGAGCCAAGCCGATGGCTGGAATGCAGTTCCATTCAGATGCCAGCTATGTGTCTGGTCAGGAGAAAGCGGAGAGAAGCTGAGAATGAACAGCATCCAACCCAAAAGGGGAGATAGAAAAGCCTGCGATTACGTTTAGCCCTGAAGCAAGCTGTGCATCGCGGCTGGGGTGGTGGAGAGAGAAAATCGCCAGCCTGGAAGTGTTTCAGGAGCCGCAGACTTCACAGGAGCCAGCAGTTGGGTGCCGGGCTCCATAGCAGTGATCCAGCAGCAGAGAGTCGGTGGAAGAAAGTAATTTCCTAGAACAGAGACTTGGGCAGAGAGAATGAGACGCGGAGCCAGCGGATTCCCGGGACAGTCCATAAGTGTGTGGCTCCAATAGAGACGCATCAGATCTATCCTCCATCAAGCGAATCTACTGAAGGAAATCCCATACAAACATTGCGGGCAGATGTATGTTAAATTGCCTTGTGAAGTTGGTAAAATTAATGGATTTGGTGGAATTACATGCAGCTCTTTAAAAAGTTTAATGGTAAATTCCGTGTTTTGACTCCATGAGAAAAGCAAAAAAAAAAAAAAAAAAAAAAAAAAAATAAGGATTTCATAATTGGTACTCGACTTGCTCTCTTTAGGAAATGCACAATAATGGATGTTTCCACCTAACTCCCAGGAAAGTGTTTTGTGCTGGGGTTGTGGAAGATGAAATATTGTGTGAACAGGGAGAGGAGAAAGGGTTAACTCTGGCTGCCAGTCCTCCAGAGGAGCAGCAGGAGGGATGTGTGAAACAGCTTTGCCAGAAGGCTGAGTCCTGAACAGAGCGCAGATGCTCTCAGTGAATTGCCTGCCCCACCAGGAAGTGAGCTAGAGGGGGAGGGCAATGCTACTGAAGGGTTAACTTCTACCTGATAAGTGATTGCAACAGGAGCCAGGAGTTAGCAAAAAGCCTATCACAGCAGGATACCTGGAGATGCGCCCTTGCACTTCCACAAGATGATGCAATTGCATCTACACAACCAGTCAAAGCATCTATACACCTTGGCAGATCCTGTAACTGTCAAAAGCAGCAGCATTCCTCTGCAAGCTAAGGGGGATGGAGGTAAAGTGCAAAGAGATTTCTTTTGGCCTGACATGCACAAAGATTTGCTAGAATTTTGCGAAAATGGTGATTTGTGTGAGAAGGTAGATTTTCCACAAGGTGATACAACTGTAATTACTCAACCAGTCACAACAGTATGTGTAAATGCAGAGAAATTCTCTGTGGATGCAGACTATGAGTATGCTGTGGGTTGGTCTGATATGCAGAAGCTGCAGCAGCATCAGTTCAATGTAATTTGCTCAGATTTCAAAGATGTGTTTTACTTTGATACTGGCAGTCTCTGCTCTACTGCAGTAATGCTCTACATTGAAGCAAAGTGTGGCTAGGGACATGTTACAGATGCTGCATCATGGAGCAGCTGCGGGAAGAGAAATTCCAAAGGGAGAAATACTATTGTGTTTTCTCCAGAGAAGAAGGTATCAGACTATGGTTGAAAGTGAGCATGAGTCTTGTAGTTCACGTTCAAGATACGGTACTACGGTTGAAGTCTGAAAGTATGTATTAGTCTGAAATTGTGTCAGGCTTTACACATTCTTCATTCTGTATTGTTATGCTATCATAAGGACTTATGTTATGTATGAAAGCAACGGGAAGCGGCAGATCTCTGTATTAGTTAGAGATGACTGATGTGAAGTAACACATGTAATCTTTTCTATATGGATAGATGAAATATGTAGCCATTAGACTACAGATTTCCTCTCCAAAAGGGGCTGGGTGGATGGAATAATACTGTAAACTAGCAAAATCACACATGACTGTGAAAAGCATCTTTGCCTTTTGATCTCCTGGAGCAAGGACAGGAAACTATGCAGAGGTGCTAGGATGAGTCCTCAAAGGCCTAAGTTACCTCGTATTCGAACAGAGTTTTCCTGGGAAGGGGAAAACAAAGCGGGTTAAAGCAATTCATTCCTGAGACGTGGTCAGAGAAGGATCTCTGGGCCATGGGTTCCCGGAATGGGGACAAAGAACCAAAAGGGATATGACCACCTAAGCAATCCCTTAACTGCATCTAAGTTTATTTTTATTTCTGTTTTTTTCAATAAAAATCGTTGAGACCTCAGCTGGTTGGAGTTATTGGGATAGGTGCTGAACTGGTAGGTTTTAAATGGAACAGCTGGCTGGTTCTCCCAGGCTTGCTTTCATGATAAAAGGATACTTCCAAGATTTTAGCAGCTGAAGGGCAAACTATACACTCCATGGAGGCCACAGAGAATAAAAGCCTGAGCTAGAATGTAGGAAGCAGAGGGGGAGAGAATGAGTCTCACCGTTGCATCTCAGCAACGCAGCCTGAAGGGTGGATCTTTTCTCTGTGAAAATGCCAGATTCCTGTTCCAGCTCTGCTGAATCTAGTTCAGGCTTGGGGACCACAGTGTCTTCCATGCTAGAGAAAAGAGGTGCAGAAGCATTCAGACCAAGTCATCCAACATCCATCAAGCCGTTCACCTCTAATTCCCCACCTTTCCAGACCTCCGAGATACATCCTAACTTCTCTCTGCCAGTCTCTCCTTCTCCACGTCTGCTTGTCATTCTTAAGTGCTCAGTTTTGCTCCTTCCTTACACAGACTGATCCCCAAGACTTGCATTTCATTTCGTAAACCACCATCTCCCCACTCCTCTACATGGACTCTAATCTGATGAACCAGGTTTGCTTTATTTATTTATTTGATTTGATTTATACACCACCCTCCCAGGGCTCAGAGCGGCTTACAGTAGTAAATAACATATAAATTTTGATTAAATAACAATTAAAATAATTAAAATCCAATCTAATCTAGTTAAAATACATTTAAATTAAAATCAACTAAAAGCTTAATTTCAAATCAGAGTTAAAATAAGGCCGGCAACAGATGCCATTTAAAGCAAATAGGGAATTACGGAATTTCTGAAGTCTGATAGGGCCAGTCACAGTTCTCAGCGCCTCACCTACCACACAAAATATCTGCTGTGGGGAGGGGAAGGAAAAAGAGTTTGTAAGCTGTTTTGAGACTACTTAAAGGTAGAGAAAAAGCAGGGTATAAAACCAACTCTTCTTCAGTTACAACTCTCCTTCCGCCCAACAGGCCCTGCTGGAGCAGCGACCAGCTCTGCTTTTCTTTTTACAATTCCTCAACAGCAAAGGTCTTCCACCTCTTGTCTATACAAGCCTCCCAGAGTCCACACCACTCTCCCCCGCAACGTCAGGAAATGCCCACCTCTCCTCCAAGCATGTATTACTATTACTGTTATTATTGTTGTTGCGGTTGTTATTATTATATTTCTACCCTGCCCTTTTCGGGCACAAGCTGGGCTCAGGGTGGCTAACAACAAACATTCATTTATTCAAGAAAGTCTATATAACACATAGACAAAATAATACAGTGGCAGAGTAGAGAGCTGCAGTACTGCAGTGAAAAGCACTTACAACGACCTGAGTTCAGTTCCGAAGTAAGTTGGTTTCAGATATCTGGCTCAAAGTTGACTCAGGCCCCTTCTGTACATGCAGAATAATGCACTTTTAATTCACTTTTACAATTCTTTGCTAGTGGATTTTGCTATTCTGCACAGTAAAATCCAGCTGCAAAGTGCATTGAAAGTGGATTGAAAGTGCATTATTCTGCATGTGTGGAAGAGGCCTCAGTGTTCCATTCTTCTGAGGTCAGTAAAATGAGTACCCAGTTTGCTGGGGGTGGGTGGGTGGGAAGTAAAATGTAGACAATGGGGAAGGCAATGGCAAACCATCCTGTAAACACAGTCTGCCTAGAAAAAGTTGTGATGTGACATTGCCCCATGGGTCAGTAATGACCTGGGTCTACCTCCTTTATCATATAACAATAATTAAATTATATTAGAGAAGGAATGTTTGCTGCTTTGGGAGAAATATTAAATACATATTTTAAGGTAGCAAATTAAAATTGCAGTTAAAATAGTACAGAATCATAGGATATTCAACTAGGCACTGAGTTAATGGTAATGATTGAAATTTCCGGTACAGTTGAGACATATTGGGCAACTGTCAGATAGAAGTGATATTCACCTCCGGGCAGAAGATTGACTAAGTGATAATCTGTCACACAGCTGGAAAAAGTTGAAAGAAGAGGAATTATCAAAGAAACTTTTAAACTGACATAGAACTTGCATGAGAGGAAAAAATGTATCTCAGGCACTTCAAGGTCACAGGAACAAATCCTTTGGCCGTGTGATATGTTACAAAATCTCCCAAAAAAGATCTACAATAGGTAATACATTGAAACAGGCCAAGGAGAAGAGATGGTGATAGGAGGGAGCTAACGACAAACATAATGTACAATTATCAACAAATTAAGAAACAAACTGTAAACTGGATTTCCAGCCGCTGATGTGGGAGGGGGCCTCATTGGCGCCGACCCCCTCTGTCCGCAGCCTGGGGGTCCACCTGGATTCGTCTCTTTCAATGGAGACCCAGGTGGCCCATATAACCCGGGTTGCGTCAGGCCCGACGGCTGGCTCCCTTCCTCTCCAACACGGACCTGGCCACTGTGATCCATGCAACGGTCACCTCCAGGTTGGACTATTGTAACTCGCTTCTTACGCGGGCCTTCCCTTGCGTTTGATCCGGAAACTGAAACTGGTCCAGCCATGCAGCGGCCTCGATTGCTCACAGGGGCACTTCAAGACCACATACCACGATGATCTGTGCTGTTTAGCCATCTGCACTGGACTCCCAATGATTTGAATTCTGAATCGTCTTCAAGGTGTGGGTTTTGACCTTTAAGGCCTTACGCGGCCTGGGACCCTCGTACCTTCGGGACCGCATTACCCTATATGTCCCAGCTCGGCCTCTGCGTTTGGTAGAGGCCAATTTACTGGAGATCCCTGGCCCCTCAATGATGCGGGCTGCAACTTCCACTTTCGGGCCAGGGACGCTTTATCGTTTCTGTTTCCCCTGCCTGGTGGAACACTCTTCCTCCAACTGTCCGGGCCCTGCGGGACCTTGGGGACTTCCGCAGGGCCTGTAAGACCGAGTTGTTCCACCAGGCTTTTGGAGAAACCAGCCGCTGAGTGCCCCCCTCCCCCGGTTGGAATCCCAATAATAATGGGATCCATTGTTAAGATCCATGGGTCCCTCATACCATCGGGACTTTGACCCCCTCTTGCCAAAGGGATTGGGTCCAGGTGGGACGCCAACTTGGTATATTATCTTGATATATTATAACCGCTGTTTTTATTATAACTTATGGATGCCTGTGATGTTTTTATCTGATTTTATGTTGTACACCACCCAGAGCCCTTCGGGGATTGGGCGGTATATCAAATTAAATAAATAAATAAATAAATAATAATAAACACACGCACACACATATATACATGTATATGTATATGTATATATCTATATATCTAAGTATAAAAAACTTTAAATTTAAATGAGCTAAAATTGCACCCTAACAATAATTCCCTCATAAGTTAAAAGTAAGGGGTATCATTTTTCAATAAGGTGAAATTTGTCCTAGGGAAGAATAGCAGAAGACCTATGAAAGGAGAATGGAAGAGTAGAATATCCATCCAATAGGGTCAGCAGGGAGAGTAAGGGGAAAGGAAATGATGGAAAAAAGGAGGGAAAAAAGAGTTAGTTTTTATGTACTGCTTTTCTCTACCTTTAAGGATCCCCAAAGCAACTTACAAACTCCTTTCCTTCCACTCCCTGCAACAGACACCTTGTAGAGCTGGTGGGGCTAAGAGAGAAAACTGGGTCAAGCTTCATGTGGCGCAGCGGGGAAGCAAATCCAGTTCTCCAGATAATAGTCTGCTGGACATGTGGAGGAGTGGGGAAACCAACCTGGTTCTCCAGATTAGAGACTGCCTGCTGTTAATCACTACCCCGTTCTGGCAGGGGGAACAGGACAAGCCAGCTGGATCAGACCAGAGTCCATCTAGTCCAGCTCTCTGCTACTCGCAGTGGCCCACCAGGTGCCTTTGGGAGTTCACATGTAGGATGTGAAAGCAATGTGTGGCCTTCTGTGGCTGTTAACCGAGCGCACCTGAATGATGGGCATTTTGCAATCTCAGATCAAGAGGATCGTTGAGCCGTAAATCGACTTCTCCCTCCATAAATCTGTCAAGCCCTTTTAAAAGCTATCAAGGTTAGTGGCCATCACCACCTCCTGTGGCAGCATATTCCAAACACCAATCTGCGTGAAGAAGTGTTTCCTTTTATTAGTCCTAATTCTTCCCCCTGTCATCTTCAATGAATGCCCTCTGGTTTTCTAGTATTGTAGAGAAAGGAAAAATTTCTCTCTGTCAGCATTTTCTACCCATGCATAATTTTATGAACTTCTAATCATATCCCCTCAGGCGTCTCCTCTCCAAACTAAAGAGTCCCCAAGCGCTGCAACCTTTTCCTCATAAGGAAGGTGCTCCAGTCCCTCAATCATCCCTCGTTGCCCTTCTGCACTTTTCTATCTCTTCAATATCCTTTTTGAGATGTGGCGTAGAACTGGACCGCGATACTCAAAGTCTTGGTCGCTTCCCTTATGGCTATATAAAGACGCAATAATCTTTGCAGTTTATTCTCAATTCCTTTCCCTAGTATCCCCACAGCATAGAGTTTGCCTTTTCACAGCTGCATACATTGAGTTGACATTCCCATGGAACTATCAACTAAGGCCCAAATCCCTTTCCTGGTCTGCTTGACTGATAGCGCACTGACCCTGTAGCATGTATGTGAAGTTTGGATTTTTTGCCCTATATTGCTGCATACTTTGCATTTTGCTACATTGAACTGCATTTGCCATTTCTAGCCACTCACTAATTTATCCAAGGTCGGCTTGGAGCTCTTCATAATCCTTTGTAGTTCTCACCTACATAATTTGGTATCATCTACCAAATAGCCTGCGCTACCCACCCCTACTTCCAGGGTCATTTTATGAATAGGTTAAAGAGCACTGGTCCCATCACGGATCCTTAGAGGACCCACCCTCCCTATCTCTCCATTGTGAGAATTTCCCATTTACACCCACTCTTTGCTTCTGTTTCTCAACCAGTTTTTTATTGAAATCCATAGGAGGACTTCCCTCTTATTCCTTCATTTGCTTGAGTTTTCTCCAATAGTCTCTCCTGAGTGAGGAACTTTGTCAAAAGCCTTTGGAAATCCCAAGTAGACAATGTCCACTGGTTCCCCTTATCCCACATGCCTGTTTACACCCTCAAAGGAACTCTAGTAAGTTTGTAAGACGGGATTTGCCTCTGCAAAGCCATTACTGACTCTTTCTCCAGCAGGTCTTGCTTTTCTACATGTTTTATAATTTTACAACTTTAATGACAGATTCTACTAATTTACCAGGAACAGATGTCAAACTGACTGGCCTGTAATTTCGGGTCCCCTAAGATCCTTTCTTAAGGTGGTGTGACATTGTGCATCTTGAAGTCTTCAGGATGGAGCCTGATTTCAAGGATAAGTTGCATATTAAGGTGAAGAAGATCAGCAATTTCGTAGCGAGCTCTTTAAGAACTCTTGGAGTGAATACAGCCAATCTGGGCCAGGGGATTTGGTAACATTTAGTTTATCAATGGCTGCCAGAACTTCTTCCTTAATCTGCCACTATCTTTGTTAGTTCCACCGGATTTGCCTCCTGAAACTGGTTCCGGGTGCAGGAATTTTCCTCACCTCCCTCTTGGGCGACAGATGCAAAAGAATTTCATTCAGCTTTTTCTTTAATCTCCCTGTCATCTTTTAGCACACCCTTTGTTCCTTTGTCATCTAGGGCCAGCTTCCCTTGCTGGCTTCCTGCTTTTGATGTACTTGAAGGAGCTGTTTGTTGCTGGTTTTGATGTTCACAGCCATGTGTTTCCTCATAATCCTTTTTGCCTCCCTTACAGCTAACTTGCTTCTCTTTTGCCACCATTTATTGTTCTCTCTTATTCTTTATCAGTTAGTTGGACCATTTTTCTAAAGACATATTTTTTTCCTAATAATTTTACCATCGAGCCTCCCTTTTGTTACATTAACCATGGTGGCTTTCTTTTGGACTGAGCTGCCTTTCTAACCTCTTGGAACACATTCAGCTGAGCTTTTAAGACTGTGTTTTGGCAACCTCCGAAGCATCTTTGGACATTTTACGACTCTCTTGATTTTCCCTTTCAGCTTCTCGCTACTATCCCCTCATCTTTGAGAATTTCCCTTTCTGAAGAGCCGTCGCCAACTACATTAGTCGATATCTTGTTAGCATGCAGAATACTGAATCTGGCTTAACTTTATTGTAATTGCAGCTGTTCCCTATCGGCTCCAACAACACTGACTTCCCGCTTTTGGGTCCTGGGTCCCACATAGGAATTAGATCCTAGGATCACATCTCCCTGGTTGGTTCTACAACCATCTGCTCTAAGCCACAGTCATTTAGCATATCCAGAGATATTTCTTTCCTTACTATGACTGAACGCCATTTTTCCAGTTTATATGGGGATAGTTAAAATGCAGCCCATTACCACGTGCATTTTGCTTTTGTTGGCCTCTCTAATTTCTTTTCCATCTCAGAATCCTCTTATTAGCTTTGGTCAGGGGCGATAATATATTCCTAGCGTTAAACTATGCTTCACCTGGTATTGATAATCCACAGTGCTTCTGTAAGAGGAGTCAGCTCCCCCCTGCATTGTCTATTTTATGTGACACTATGCTCTCTCTTTGATGTAGAGACCTCCCTCTAGCTCGCCCTGTCCTATCCTTCCCTGTAGAGCCTGTAACCTGGGATAACAGCATCCCACTGGTTCTCCTCATTCCACCATGTCTCTGTGATGCCCACTATATCAATGTCCTCTTTTCCAAAACTCTGTACTCAAGCTCCCCATTTTAGGTCGAGATGCTTCTACTATTAGCATAGAGATTGCCCAGCATCATCTCTGACTCTGTCCTAACCTTAAAGGATTTATATTGTTTTGCCCTCTAGCCTTTGGAACACTATCACTTATCACATTGCTGTGCTCTTCCTTGTATGTGGTTGTTAAAAACCTCCTTCTCTGTCTGCATCCCCGCATGGACTCTGTATTCGGACAGTCACCTCAGCTCCTGTCGGCTTTCCCAGGGATCAGTTTACATCTGTTCTACCACCTTTTAATGTTGGCGCCAGCAGCCTGGTTCCTCTTTGGTTAAGATGAAATACGTCCCTTTTGTACCAGGCCTGCCTTATCCCAGGACTACAGTTCTGACAAATCTGAAACCCTCTGCCTTGCACCACCTTCTCATCCGCATTGAGACCCTGTATCTCCGGCTTGCCTAGCTTTCGCCCTCGCGGCGTGGAACAGGCGGCATTTCAGAGGTGTCTGTAGGGGTCCTGGATTTTAACCGCTTTCCTAACAGCCTAATTTAGCTTCAGAACCTCCGACTACATTTCCCAATGTCGGTAGTACCAATGTGGACCACAATACTGACTCCACCCAGCGCTGTCTAACAGCCTATCTGGGCGTGGCGTGACATCCACAACCGCCACCAGGCAGGCAGTGCCATCACGGTCATCGCCTGTCCACAAACCCAACTCTATATTCCTGATGATGAATCACCCACTACAGAGCCCCCCACCTCCGGTTGTCGCTGGATGTCAGGCCGCGGGCGGAGGACGCAACGATGCTTCCACGTGGAAGTGGACGCTGGATCTTGGAGTCTTTCAAGGCCCAAGTCCTGCCGTGAGGACTCATACAGCACTTAGCACACAGTTGGGGCTCAGGAGAGTATAAGCACATGGCATGAAAATCAAACTGGCCCAACAAAATGTGATCTCTCCTATGGCTCTGTGTCTCCCAAAAGCAATGGGTTGGGAGGCTAAGAGAGGCTTTAATTCGGAAGGTGTGACTGAGCAGCAGAGCACCAGCTTCGCACGCAGTAGACCCCCAGTTCAATCCCTGGCATTTCCAGATAAAGGATCTCAAGCACAGGAGCTGGGAAAGTCCATCCTGTGCAAGTTAGAGGAGACAATTCTAGGCTAGAGTGGCTTGTGGCTGGACACAAGAGAAGACAGGCTCAGAAGTTGACATCCAGTAGGCAAAGGGAGAGGGTTTAGATGCCACCAGGCACTCTGCCTCCCCAGTGGGTGGAAGAGGGCAGGGCTTGTTGTGAATCCAACATAATAGGGCACTTCCCTCTCCAGTGATGGTGTTCCAAAGAAGAGAACTCAGTGAATCTCTGAAGTAGTAAAGCCCGTCTTCTGTCCCCAACATCAGCATCCAAACATGGCACAGAATGAAAATTGGAAGAATGAGCCCAGATTCTCACCTGTTTCCAAGGCCTCTGCCAGCCTGGAAAGAACAAGAAAACGTAATTAATGAGACCTGGAAAATCTGGGAAGAAGCTTATAAAGGCTGTTGTGGTGCTTTCAGGAACTTGTTTACAGAGTAATGCTTTGAAGGAGCCCCCCCCCCCCCCAAAAGTATGAAAATGTATTCTAGGTGAGTTCCGCTTACAGATCATGACAATTTTCATTAATGGTAGCTCCCTATGGTATATAATAAACAGATTCACATGAATACTGTCCCAGAGTTTGCAGCTTTTCTTTTTTTAACAAAACACCAAAGATCACCACACTATTGCAATTTAAAATTTATTAAGAACAAGGAAAACAAATTTAAGAAAGAGGCTGCATATGAACAGAGAGAAAGCGGGGGTGGGGAGGAGGTAGAATGTTTTCACACTTTTCTCAGAAACTAGAATTCAGGGGTGTCTCATGCAGCTGATGGGATAAAAGGAATCAAGCCAAAAAGAAAGGATGTCATTCATTTGTGGAACTTCCTACCACAGGATGTAGAAATGGTCACCACACTGCTATTTTTTTGCTGTCAATCACAGCTGGCCTATGGCAGCCTCGTAGGGTTTTCAAGGGAAGAGATGTTCAGAGATGCTTGGCCATTGTTTGGTATCCTTGGTATCCTTTGGAGGTCTCCCAACCAAATACGTGCCAGAGGTGACCCTGCTTAATTTCTGAGATCTGACAAGATCAGATTCAGAACAGAGCAATCACGTCTTTAAAAGAGAATCAAACATACTTAATGGTGTTTGGGTCAAGACACTTGACCTCTGGATGCCAGTTGTGGGGATAGGGGGAAGCCAAAACAGGGGAAATTTTTGGCATCTTTCCTGGTGGGGTTTCAGGGGGTATCTGGCCTACAGATGTGGGGAAAATGATGCTGGGTTAGAAGGATTCAGTTTTTTTGTTTGTACTTTAAAATCAAAACCCAAAATATGGACAAAGACAAAACTTGACCAAAGTAGTTACTTTGCAGGGACTTCCAGTTTCTTCTGAAATTAATATTAGCCCTTAAACCCTAAACTCTCAGCAATTGCCATTAACACATCAAAATAAAATTAAATCTTTAGCTTCACCATTGATTTAAAAAACTCACTTTTCTCTGCTGCTTTAACAATCCTTAATGTCCAAAACACGACTGTTCAACTTATTTATTTTTCTGTTCCAACATCACATTTTAAAGGAATTAATTTTCTTCCTGTCATATTTTGACATTGTCCAACATACACACTCCTATAATGGGGAAAACTATGGCATGAATGAACTTGATCTGAGCTGGTGCTTTCTGCAATGCTTTGGTTAGACTTCTTGGGGAGGGAGGGGATCATTTAAGGACACGCACGCGCCCTTCCAACCCTTTACCTGGCTCAGGTGTGCCGCATCCATCCCCTCTGGAGCCACCTGGGCAAAGGGATGCCTTTGGTTGCAGAGGGCAGGCCTGAGAGGGAGCAAAGGAGGGGGACTCGTGGGGTAGCTGATCTTGAGCCTCCCTCCTTTCCTCGCCTCCAGGATGTGTGTGCGGGTTCCTTCTTTTCTGCCTGTCCCTCCTTCTCTCCCGGATGCATAACCATAAGCGCAGCCCTTTCCTGCTCCAAAGGAGACCTACGCCGGTCCGCTCCTTTTTGCGCACCAGGGCCCTCTGCTGGCCGATCCGAAGTTGCATGCGGGGGGGAGGCGGAGTTGCAAGGCGCTTCCCCCGCCATGCACATTAAAGAAATCCCCCCCTTATTGTTCGCCCAAAATGTTTTTAAGCATGCGTAAAGCGCGTCTTCCAAACTCTCAATCAAGATGAACTGTCCCCTTTTTCTGTCCAAGAGGAAAAAGTCTTTCCTGTATGGCCAAAATGTTGTGCAAAGCGCTTCTGGCAAACTCCCACCAAACTCTGCCCTTTGTTTTGGGGGTTGGGTTTGGGGGGGGGGGGTTCTTCCTTTATGGCCAAAGTGCTTTCAAGCACGTGCAAAGTACTTCCTCCAAACTCCCACCCAAAGTAAACTGTTCCATGCTTTTAAGGTATGTGCAAAGTTCTTCCTCTAAACTCCCACCCAAGATGAAGTGGGAAAATGTCCAGAAGTCACTTTGCATATGCTCAGAGATACTGTGTAGGATTGCTTTTTAAAGGGAACCTCCCGCGTAGAAAAACGATCTTTGGATGCAAAGGCCTTGAACATGCAGTGTGCTTTTTCTTTTGTGAAAGGGGACAGGGTTGGGGTTTTTAAAATCCATGCTGTCTATGAACATGCGCACAGTGCTTTTCTGTGGAAGAGAAATCACATTGGTTGTTCAAAAGTGGGGCATTTGATATGATTGCCAACATCCTGGCGGGACCTGGAGACCTCCAGCTGTTGCAACTGATGGTGACATAAATGAACTCCCCTGGAGAAATCAGTGGCTTGGAGGATGGATGGGATATAAACAAAACTCAGGTGCTCCAAAATCTCAGCAGTGAACGTAAAAATCAAAAAAGTGGAATTAGCTGGGAAAACAGCAGTGGCGTAGGAGGTTAAGAGCTCGTGTATCTAATCTGGAGGAACCGGGTTTGATTCCCAGCTCTGCCACCTGAGCTGTGGAGGCTTATCTGGGGAATTCAGATTAGCCTGTACACTCCCACACACGCCAGCTGGGTGACCTTGGGCTAGTGCGCCCCCCCTCTCTATATTCGATTACCACCATATGCTACCCTCTTAGAGGGGAGTCCGGCCGTTCCCTTTCCTTAGGGAGGCCTCTAATTAAATTGGTTTTTGGGGCGCCTGATATCTTTGTACTGACCGCTGCTTTTAATAAATTTTAATAGATTTTATTGGTTTAATAACTTTACTGATTGTAATGAATATTGTTGTGCACCGCCCAGAGCCCCCCGGGATGGGGCGGTCTACAAATTCAATAAATAAATAAATAAATAAATAAATAGTCACAGCTCTTCTGAGCTCTCTCAGCCCCACCTACCTCACAGGGTGTTTGTTGTGAGGGGGGAAGGGCAAGGAGATTGTAAGCCCCTTTGAGTCTCCTGCAGGAGAGAAAGGAGGGATATAAATCCAAACTCTTCTTCTTCTTCTTCAAAACAGAGTCACAACATCTTTTCCTATGAGCACCCAAATTCCTATTCAAGCAGACATGAACAGTCTTAACTAGGTAAAGAAAAGAAGAAAAAATTGAATTTATATCCCACTTTTCTCAAATGTATGGAGCATCAAGGCTGCTTACAAACTGCTTTCCCTTCCTTTCCCCACAACAGACACCTAGTGAGGTTCTGAGAAAACTGTGACTAGCCCAAGGTCACCCAGCAGGGGGGAAACAAACCTGGTTCTCCAGATAACAGTCTGCTGCTCATGTGGAGAAATCAAGAATCAAACCTGGTTCTCCAGATCAGAGTCCACGGTTCTTAACCACTACACCACACTGGAAAACTGCTCTCCCTAGCCTTTGTTTGATGCTCTACCAAACCACCACTTCCTGAGAAGAGTGACATGCATGAAGTACTAGTCCCCATCCCAAATTAGTAAGTTTGTGTAAAATGCACTGTGGTGCTGTATCTTGACCACTGAAGTCTCACTCCAGCTTAGTGAAAACCCAAAGGGAACTGCGCTGTATTTTTTTATAGTGGTGTTTCCTCCAAATTTATTAGTGTTGAGTATTTGTGCCACCTCTCCAGGAACACCCTCCTAGCAACAAGCAGGGAGGGCTCACTACACCCACCATGTATACAAACCACCTCTCAGCCAACAAAAGCAGCCAATGCTGTCCCATTTGACCAAAATGTTTGTTAGCAGGTCTATCTGCTTCCCCAAGGACAGGTCCATGACAGAATTCTTCAGAGGTAGAACATCACTTCAGAGATTTGTTCCAGGTTGGAAACCACAGCATATTTCTTCCAGCAAAGCAGTGACTTGCTCTCTTCTCAGGCGGAAATCAGAGGATTCAGCCCACCATTCTCTTTCTCTGCAGTGGCAGCTATCAACCCAGAGATATCCTATCAGGTGGAGGACTTGTCTGACTACTGGAACAGTTACTACACCTGAAGGAACCTGGCAAATTCACAACTGCTCCATAATTACTTCAATTGAACTCTGTCTCCCAAATTCATTGTGGTGCTTCAAAGTAAGTTGACACACATTTAGACCACTATTCGCTGCATTGATTCTCTGTTGGACACAGACATTCTGCTGGACAGAAAATGTCAACTCTGATTATTTACATGGACTTGGCTAAATGAATGAGTTGTTTTTATACCCTACTTTTCTTTAATTTAATTTAATTTAATTCTTTAATTTACACAATTCTTTAATTTAATTTACACAAATCGCCTGCTTGTGTAACATGCACTGTGATGCTGTATCTTGAGCTGTGGAGACTTATCTGGGGAATTCAGATTAGCCTGTACACTCCCACACATGCCAGCTGGGTGACTTTTGGCTAGTCACAGCTTTTTGGAGCTCAGCCCCACCCACCTCACAGGGTGTTTGTTGTGAGGGGGGAGGGCAAGGAGATTGTAAGCCCCTTTGAGTCTCCTACAGGAAAGAAAGGGGGATATAAATCCAAACTCTTCTTCCTTTCCCTTCCACACAACAGGCACCTTATGAGGTAGGTGGGGCTGAGAGAGTTCTGAATGAATTGTGACTGGCCCAAGATCACCCAGCAGGCTTCATGTGGAGGAGTTGGGAATCCAATCTGGTTCTCCAAATTAGAGTCCACCATTCTTAACCACTATATTACACTGTGAATCCTTCATCATGGGATATGCTTTATGATATGCTGGCACTGTATACTGGGAGCATTTTAAGGATCCACAGGAGTCTATCCTGTGTGCATTTTCTGATGGGAAATAAGAGTTCTCCTCTGAATGAAGCTCTTCCCACACTCCATGCATTGATATGGCTTGTCCCCTGTATGGATCTTCTGATGGGATAAAAGGTTTCGTCTTTGACTGAAGCTCCTCCCACACTCGGAACAATGAAACGGTTTCTCCCCTGTATGGATCCGTTGATGGGACGCAAGATGGGCACTCTGGCTGAAACTCCTTCCACATTCTGAGCACCGGTAAGGTTTCTCTCCAGTGTGAATCCTCTGGTGTGAGGAAAGATATGTGTTCCGACTGAAGCTCTTCCCGCATTGAAAGCATTCATATGGCTTCTCCCCTGTGTGGATTCTTTGGTGAGAAGAAAGGCTTGTACTCCGGCTGAAACACTTCCCACATTCTGAGCATTTGAAACGCTCCTCCCCTGTGTGTGTTCTTCGATGTGAAGACAGCTGAGTGCTCCAACTGAACGTTTCTCCACACTCCAAGCATTTGTAAGGTTTCTCCCCTGTGTGTATCCTCTGGTGGGAATTAAGATCTGTTCTGTTTCCAAACCCCTTCTCACAATGTGAGCATTTGTATGGTTTTTCTACCAGGTGGATTTTTTGATGGGACAACAGATTGCGACACCAGCTAAAGCTCTTTCCACACTCTGGACATGTATATGGTTTCTCCCCGGTATGGAGTCTTTGATGTGAAATGAGATGCGTATTTCGACTGAAGCTCTTTCCACACTGGGAGCATTTATACGGTTCTTCTCCTGTATGCGTTCTTCGATGTATGCTCAGTTGAGTATTCCACCTGAAAGTTTTTCCACACTCTGAACATTTATAGGGCTTTTCCCCTGTGTGAATTCTTTGATGGGAATTCATATCTGCTCTTTTTCTGAAAGTCTTTCCACAATCTATACATTTATATGGTTTTTCTCCTAGGTGCATTTTTGATTGGGATATATTGCACCTCCAGTTGAAGCTCTTTCCACTTTCAGAGCATGTGTGTGAATGGATTCTTTGATGTAAAGTAAGGCATGTGTGCCACCGGAAGCTCTTTTCACAGTCTAAACATTTGTATGGTCTCTCTCCTGTGTGAATTCTTTTATGTGATGTGAGGGTTGAGCTATGACTAAACCTCTTCTCGCATTTCAGGCACGCATATGGCTTCTCCCCGGTGTGTGTTCTCTTATGTAATGTAAGGGTGGTGCTTTGTGTGAAGCTCTTTCCACACTCCAAACATTTAAACGGTTTTTCACCCGTGTGGATTCTCCAATGTGTATCAAAGACTGATTTATAAGTGAATGTTCTCCCGCACACAGGGCACATGTTCTTTTCTTGGGCTGGGGGGATGTTCTGAGTCTCAGGTCCCTGATAAGCAGAACAACCATTACGCCTCTTCTGTTTTGCTTCCATTTTTCTTCTTTGCCGTTTCTCTTTTGTAAATTTGGCTGCATCCAATGGCACCTGGCATGGTTCGCCCTCTGCTTTGATCTTCCACCCATTGCCTGCTGGAAGAAAGAAAGGAAGCTGGTAAGATCTAAAAAAGTGGTTCCCAAACTTTTTCAGGCTGCCACCTCCTTTTCCCAGGCCACCTGCCTAGTGCCTCCCCACATGCATATGAACACACATCTCTTTCTTAGTATTAGGCCTACTGCAAATTCAAAACAACTTCTAACACTGTATACCCACAGATGTATTTCTCAAGTAAAACATAACCTAGTAAAAGTAAAACAATTTATTGAGCTGTTTTAGCGATATAAAAGGGTATGTTTGCATTTCACCCATTACGTCTTCATAGTTTTAATGGGATGGATGCGCTCAGTGGAGGGATACCAGCTTCTCAACATCAAGCTGCAAGGCACTAAGACAAGAGTCTTAGATCTCCACATTCAATAATATTCAGCCTGTTTTTCTGATTGGAAAGAAGCTGGGTGACTGCACTGAACCTACGCTCTGCTAAATATGATGTTGGAAAGGCAATAAAAAGATATTTGTTTTGTTCCACAGTGCAAGGTCTTTTTGAGAGAACCATGTAAATGGTGCACAGAAATTGAAGATGCCTTTGCTCGTTCTCAGCCTTGGCTCCCCCCACCCACCTCTGCTACACAAGAAGGAGAGCGGTGCTACTTTTCCTTTAAAAAATCTTGCCTTGCAAAGCAGCAGCAATGGGGCTCTTTGCCTTAGCTCCCCCTTCCACCCAGGCTACACAGTGAGGAGAGTGCTGCTTTTCCTGTAAAGCTCACCTGTCATCAGGATGGAAGGACAATACCCTTTTCTCGCCAGCTGGCCCACAAATTCCTGTGCCACCTCCCTACCACCCCATAATTTTTTACTGCCACCCTTGAGGTTTCACCACCCCCAGGTGGGCAGTACCTCCCACTTTGGGAATCCCTAATCTAAAACAAAAGCATATTTAACACTTGTGCCAGCCAAAGCTTCTGAACAGACTTCAAGGGCAGACCAGATAGACTGTACTGCAGCTGTCTAGCCTGGGTGTGATCAGAGTAAGACCGACTGTGTGAACAGCTAAGATGCACTTAGCTGTTCTTGATACTGAAAACACAGAAAAGGCTTTCATATATGGCATAGTTTAACTCTGCTAATTATTTTTGAAGGATAGTTGCAGAAAAGGCTTTTAGCTATGATCACTATAAGGGAGCTCTAAGTTCAGAGCAACCTCTTTGGGCAGGCAGAAACAAGAGAAGTCACTGGCCAGTATTGCTCTGCTTGTGAAATTTCAGGGTACCTGATAAGTCTCTGCAGAAAATGGGAGACTGGACTAAACAGACCACTGGTCTAATCCAGTAGGACTCTTCCTGTATTCTAAAACATCAAGTACCAAAGAAGAATCATGAATGCAATGCAAAATGAAACCTTCCTTACAGAAATTAATTGTACTGTTTCCAAACACATTTTTTAATTAATGGAAATTCACCCACACTTGATATTCTGTGGCTTCTCAAGAGCAAACAACACATTCAGACCTCATCAAGCCATTGGGCGAAGGGGTCCTTTTTGTTTACAGATTTGCAAGAATGCAGGAGGCTTACCTAGAGTGGCCACATTCCGACAGTTCTCCAGCATAACTTCAATATAAAAGGCTCTTTGGTGCAGATCCAGCAGAGCCCACTCTTCCTGGGTGAAAGATACAGACACCTCCTCGAAGGTGACCAAATGCTGCAAGAAAAAGGATACTGTCCATTCTCACATTTTCTCTTTTAAAAAATCCTGCCTTTCTTCTAAGGAGTCCAACTGAAAGTTCTCCTTTCCCCTATTTATCCTCCCAACAGTCCTGCAAGGTAAGTTGGACTAAGAAGGAAATAAACAAACAAATAGGTGGGGCAGTACAGAGAGCTCAGTAATGATAAATACAAACTGTACCTTGGCTTCATAGTCAAACAACTGAAGACTGAAATATCAAAAAGCTGAATACTCAAAAAGTTCACTGACATCAGTGAACTTAGAAAAGCTTTCCAAAATAAAGGACTGGGTAAAGCATTGCTAAGTGTGGTGTCTATTTAAATGAAGCTGATTAAATAAAGCTCTCTTATGGAAGTGTTACCTAGCACTAATAGTGCTTAACAAACTAAAAAACCAAACAGTCCCAAAGAAATACAGCCTGGCACTGATTGTGCCAAATAAAATTTAAGTGACACAAACTCAATATGATCACTGAGAGCAAACCCTAAGCACAAAATGCACTTGCATTCTAAACGCAGATCGCACCATTTGTGCTGGTATGTAATATAAATACTTTTCAAACACTGTAAACAGCCATTAAGAAATGCCTCTATCTGAGACAGATCCGAAATCTCTCTCCAAGCTAGCAAGTTCTGACTATGCTTGCATCGTGTCCTTCTCAGGCTTGAAGTAAATTGGCAGAAATACTACTCAGTGGTGTAGTATTAATCAAAACCTTTTAAAGAAATTCTCTTTTCAACTACAAACTACTGCCAGGATCTCTTGCAATAGAATGGAACATTTCATCCTGTGATAGCACTACTCCACAAATCACCCGCAGGCATGGTGAAGTTCACTTTTCAACTACATAGTATTGCAAAAGATCTGGCCAGCACTTTATTTTAATTTTAATGAATTTAATATCCCGCTTTTCCCAACCTGATGGCCAGGCTCAGAGGGAAACAAAACCTGATAATACATTATCTGCTGACCATATTCTTTAGGTGGAGCCTGCAACATTTTATTCACTGGTAGCAGAAAGGACTGTTGTAGTTGAAAAGGAAATTTCTTTTGAAATCTGTAAGTACTGATTTTATGTAGTTGAATATTTGCATGGCACACACTCTCAGACAACAGTCGCTCTAAGGCTTCCGTATCACTGCTTGGAAGTTTGCTCTTGCTGAGTGGAGCTGAGCCACCAGTGAGAGCTTCGTCTGTTGGGTGGTCACCCAACCTATGCAGCACCAATATGCTGCCTGCGCAGTCACACAGCCCACAGTGTATGTTGCTCTCAGCGTGGTGGAGTGGTCACCCAGCAGGCTTCATGTGGAGGACTGGGGAAACAAACCTGGTTCACCAGCTTACAGTCTACGGCTCATGTGGAAGAGCAGGGAAACAAACCCAGTTGACTAGATTAGATGAGAGCCAGTGTGGTTAAGAAGAAGAAGAGTTTGGATTTATATCCCACCATTTTCTCCTGAAAGGAAACTCAGGGCAGCTTACAAACTCGTTCCTCACAACAGGTACCTTGTGAGGTAGGTGGGGCTGAGACAGTTCTGAGAGAACCGTAACTGGCCCGAGGTCACCCAGCAGCCTTCATGTAGAGGAGTGGGGAAACAAATCCAGTTCATCAGATAAGAGTCCGCCACTCATGTGAAGGAGTGGGGAATCAAACCTGATTCTCCAGAGTCCACCTACTCTTATCTGAGTAGACTCTTATCTGGTGAACCAGATTTGTTGGTTCTATAAATTTAGGCAGATCATGTGAGGGAGGGGCAGGAAAGGATGAGTCTTCAAGGGCAGGCCCAGATAGACTGTACTGAAGCACTC
The DNA here is from genome assembly GCF_021028975.2 of Sphaerodactylus townsendi. NCBI lineage: Eukaryota > Metazoa > Chordata > Lepidosauria > Squamata > Sphaerodactylidae > Sphaerodactylus > Sphaerodactylus townsendi. Next base: position 5,347,195 of record NC_059427.1, read on the forward strand.
TTGCCTAGGTGTACTCTGCTCTTGTGGCTCTTTCTTACATGCTCAGACATGTTCAGGGTAATGCTGATCACCACTTTGGGGTCAGGAAATAATTTTCCTCCAGGCCAGATTAGTCAGGGATCCTGGAGGTTTTTTGCCTTCTTCTGGCCCTAGGGCAAAGTCACTGGGGGTTGTGAATTTCCTGGTATGCACAGGGGGTTGGACTAGATGATCCTAAAGATCCCTTCCAACTCTTATGTTTCTATGATTCTTCACAGATGCTCCTAATATGATACAAATTGTTTCCTGCCATGTTCCTTCATAAGAGGGTGCTATGTGCGAAAGGGCATGAAGCAAATGCCTTCAGTGTTAAATTCATGGCCCAAATAATTAGTATTTTCTAAATTGTTAACGGTAATTGTTTTCCCTTTTCTTTTAATACTAAAACCTTTCTAACTCATAAGAATGTAAAAAGAACTGCTGGATCAGACCAGTGGTCCATCTAGTCCAGCATCCTTTTCTCACAAGTGGCCAACTGATGCCTGTGGAGGGCCAACAGGAAGTCACAGAGGCCCTGAGATGAATATGAGAAGAGCCCTGCTAGATCAGACCATTGAGGGTCCTTCTAGTCCAGCATCCTGTCTCACACAGTGGTCAACCAGCTCCTCTGGAGGTCCAACAACAGAATCCACTGCCCCTTCTCTTTAGCCTCCCCTGGCCCCCGCTCACAATGCCCTCACATACTGCCACCCTCTCCCACCCATTTTCTAATAGGGGTCTCACCCTCATTGGGCACGGGATTACCCATTCAATGACTGCCAAACCAGTCATTTCCCAAGCAACAGACCTTGTACATTTCAACTAGCAGAACTTAAATATCCCACCTAAATATACTTTAGGTTTTGAAACTGTCTGACAAAAGCACAACGTTCGCTTCCAGGATTCAAACTTCTAGTTTATGTGTTATCACCAAAGGGGCAGAGAGAGAAATTCTCTGAGGTCCAGGGGGCCACACAGGGCCTTTCATAGATCTCCACATTTACCGAATCTGTTTGCACAGAATCTGTTTTCCGTCCGCCCCAGAGAGACAGCATGGAATTGCTCTCCTGTGTTGCTCCACCATCTGGAGGGACAAAAAGAGAACTCTCCTTTATTTGACAGTTCAGTTCTTTGAAACACACACCTGAAGCTGTTTTATACTTTGTTATTTAAATTTTAAGAAACTGCTGCTGTGGAAATTTGTTTTAATGTGGTTAGTTTTAGTTATGTATTTTATGAGCTGTTATTGAAACAGCTGTATTGTGATCCGCCTTGAGCCCTTTGGGGGTGAGGCGGCCTATAAATCTAAATAATAATAATAATAATAATAATAATAATAATAATAATAATAATAATAATAATAATAATAATAATAATAATAATGCTGAAAGACAATCAGTCTACAAGGTTAGTATTTTTCTACTCAGCCTGACTGCAGCTCTCCAAGGTCTCAAGCAGAAGGGTTGCCCGTCACCTCCTGCCTGGTCGTTTTAGCTGGAGATGCCAGGGATTGAACCTGGGACCTTCCAGATGCCAGGCAGATGCTCAATCACTAAGTCATAGCCTGTAAGCAGTCAGGCCCCTCTTTCCACTAAGATGCCACAAAGGCATGGGGGCAAAGACAGGCATAAGAGCAAGACACTTGTCCACACAAAACTGATATCTCTCAGAGGATTTTTGGATCCATCTTGTGTGTCAAGCTTGGGCAAGAAGGAGGTTGGCTGCTCAACTTTTCCCCTGGACCTTTGTGTGCCTGACTGGACAATAGGGCTAGCTGAGCCCCACTGCCACCATACAGTGATTTAACCAGCGCTCCGAGAAGACTGTTATTTACTATATCTGCATGAATCCCAGCAATCAATCAGTATTTAAGAGAATAGTCCAGGCATTCTCTTGGGTCCTGACAACTGCCAGCTTACCTCAGGACACACTTTGGGAAATAAATATTGGTCCTTGGGCCATTCATACTGTGTGAATGTTTTGGATCCATGGCACACCCAGACTTTTATATGGGCCCTTTCCTTTGCTCCTGGAAACGCTGATCATTCTCCTCTTCAGAGCTGCTTTCCCTGGGTATCCCTTCAAGACGGGTAACTTTAACTCATCCCTGAAACCCCATCCAACCTCCTCCCTATTCTCTTAGTCAGCTCTTGTATGTTTTGTGTGTGTGCTTATTTATTGCTTTAAAAATGTATTTATTGCTTAACATGTATTTCTTGTTTTACTGTTTTTGTTCTTTAATAAAAACAATTTTAATTATACAATTGCTTGCTTGCTTGCTTACTTGAGAGTTTTCACCCAGGACTGTCCTGCTATAAATGGGTTATCAATCCCAGTTATCCCCTCTTGCTCTCTGTCTCCAACTAATCCCCCCCCCCCCGACACACACACATACATATATAATGGAGACTGTCTGCTTAGGCCAAAGGCTCCCCTCCTTCCTTCCGTGAAACAAAAACCGTAACAGCTCAAGGGTGCCCCATAAATTGCTACTTTGCACACAGGTAATCTTAAACAAAAGTTGTTTTTATGTAATGTAACTGCTACGAGCAACCAAAAAAAAGCTAGCAGAAAGCTTGAGGTGGAAGGCAAGGAGGGATACAGGTGAAATGCTGCCAATATGGTTTGGAAGGTCCCAAAAAATACCATGCCTTCCTGTTTACATCACAAACCAATTCTCTTAGACTATGATCTTTCCAGAAAGGTGGTACAAAAGGCAGTATGGGAAAGAAGACATAGTGAAGCAGGAGAAAACCTGAAACCACTGAATCAATGGATCAGAAAAACAGACCACAGATTTCAGGCAGCTGGAGAAGGAAATCCAAAGGAATGGGTGTGCATTAGATGTTACCTGGCAGGGAGGATTGCTGGTCAGGCAACTGCGGGACCACCCAGAGCAGCAAACTCTGCTTGAGGTCAGCTGGAGCCGTGTCTGCCTTGGGAAAACAAGTAGCCACGTTGACTAATGGTTCCAGCACCTGAACAAGAGTGGAGAATTGAGGAACAGGAGAGAGATCAGGAAGAGAACAATCGAAGGGCCAGAAAAGGTGTTCCCTTCCTTTGAAGATTTCTAGTACATCTGGACAACCTGTGGAGATTCTTAGCATGTTCTCTGCCCCCACTCACCACCTGCTGAATCCCCCTCACCTGCTGGTCCTGATTATGGTCCTCAGCCTGACTCAAGAGGAAGCCTTCTGCCAGGGCCACTGCCTGGGAACTGCTCTTTGGCTCACATTCCCTGACCCAGCTCTGCATCTCTGGGGGCAGGACAGTCAAGAATTGCTCCAGGATCACCAGGTCCAGCATCTCCTTCTTGCTGAGCCTTTCTGGCTTCAGCCATTGACTGCAAAGATGGTGGAGTCGGCTGCAGACCTCTCGGGGGCCCAGAGCATCCTCATAGCAAAAGTGTCTGAACTGCTGGCAACGCACATCTGAAGGGAAGACGGTGTATCCCAGGTTCTGTTGTTCAGTTCCTTCCCACGTCTCCCTTCTGCTCCCAGCCTCCATGGCATCAAAGTTTTTCCTTGCTTCCAGTCCAGCTGGACCCAGTTCTCTCTTCATCCTTCCTTCTTCTCCAAACAGCCTCTACCTGGACCAGCAGATCACCTTCTTCCCTACAAGATTCTTCTACAAAGTCCAGTGTGACATCCTGCGAAGCCAGCTCTCCTTTTTTTAGAATAATCTCTTCCACTGTCAAAGCAGGGAGGTATTTTGCAAGAATATTATTATACTATTTATTTGTTCAAAAATCAATAAACAAACCCTATGAAACTGCTCTTGTATTGCCCCCTCTCCCTGTCAATCAAAAACGTTTGCAACTCACCAGGGAATTCCTGTTGCCTGGAAACTTGGCAGGAATCGAAGCCGGAAGCGGTTGTGGCCAGTCACGTGCCCTCACTTGTTGCGGCCTCTCTAGGAATTGGGATGCCTTCCATTTAACTCGTTGGTGGTCTCTTTCCAGAGAGATGAAAGGGCAAGCTCCTTTATCTTGCCTGTAAGAGTGTACATATGGAAATCCCACAACTCGGGAGTTAGAGGTGGGAAAGGGTGGAGGGTGCCTCCCACTTTTCCTGCCCTACTTATTCAAAGGTTGCCAACCTACAGGTAGGCCCTGGAGATCTCCTGGAATTCCAACTGATCTCCAGATTACAGGGATCAGTTTTCCAGAGGAAAACATCTCCTATGGGGGCTGGACACTATAGCATTATGTCCTTCTGAGGTCCCTCCCGAGGCCCCAAATATCCAGGAATTTCCCAGCCAAAGTTGGCAACTCTGTTTCCCAGTTTCTCAGAAGCGATGCTTTTGCCTGGAATAAACAGGCTGTGGGTGATTTTTGAAAAACCAGCAAAGCCTATTTGACTGGACTCTGGAGGCAAGAAAAAGAAATCTGTCCTCCACTGTGGGAAGGGGAAACCCCCCTCAAACCACTTCCCATCCCCTTTTAAAGAGTTGGTCTCTTCAGCTTTAGGCATTTGCAACCAAAGTCTCACTGCAGGTTGAGGAGTCCAGACTAAAGGGCCACACCATCTTCCTCTCTGATGCCTTCAAGAAAGAGGCTTCTTTCGATCCAGGCTTTTCACAAAGGGACTTCATGAACAGTCTTTTCATGGCCTGTGTTGCCCAGATATCCTTATTCCTTTCATGTTTAGCTCTACAACTCTGATAGGGCCAGAAGTCAGCAACCTTTACTGTCAACCTGTACAACCTTTACTACTATTCCTGCAGGGATAGTGGATTGATAAAAATCAGTCAATAAAGAGCGATTTCTACCCACCCCAAAAATCTGTTTGGAGCCAGAAAACATATTTGAGCCTTATAAAGAAAATAATACAGCCTGTTAAAGGCTGTTGTGAGAATGAAATGGAAGCAAGGAGAAGAAAGCAAGCTGCTCTGGGAGAAATGGTGGGGGAGTTAAATGAATTATACACATGAATAAATGAATGTAGATAGATTGGGTAGAGTCTAAATAAATCCTTGGATCCTCCCCCACCAGCCCCAGCTCTAGTATTATAGAGGAATAAAAAGTTCTCTCCACTGTCTCCTCTGTCCCACACCTGCACTAGCAACTCAATGGAGCAGGAAGGGACTATGCCATGGCAAGTCAAGGGATCCTCTCTATTGATACCACTCTAGGAATGGAGACTCTTTCTCTTTCACCCTTAGATTGACTCTCTCTAGTCTACACAATCAAAAAGGACCCCCTCTTTGCTTTGCCCTTCCAGAGGCTTCATCTGTTTACACAGCCAGCTCCACTCAGTTTTCCCTGCAAAATGCAACAAATGGAAGGAAAAGGAATTTAACCCCCTTTTCCATCCTGGCTGAAGCTCATTCTTGTGTTTATGATGTCAAGAAGGGATGCTGAAGTAGGCAACTGGGATGGAGCCCATAGATGCAAAGTCAAGTCTTTCCTATATATCCCAAAGAAATTGATTGAATTAAGCAGACAAAAACTGTTTATTAAAAAGGTTTATTGTGAAAGAAAGGGGTAAACAAGAAGGAAGGTTGGGTTGAAAGGGAGCAAAACAAAACAACGGGACAAGCACTCAGCAACAGCACCAAGATGTTCAGATGAAAACCAATACAATTGCACTAAGCTACACATATTGCGTATGCTGTAGCTGGTTCCTCAAAGCATGTGCAGAGTTCCTTGCATTTACAAAAAGTTGAAGCAATCCTTAACTCTTACCCAACTTCCCATGGATGGTTTCCACTTTAAAAACTGAAGACAAGGGAAAATCCCAATGTCCAGATATTAATGGAGCCAGATCTAAACAAGCCTCCTTTCTAAGAAAAAGTGGATTTCTCCAATCCCATGCAAATCCCAGTCCGTGAGAGGCTACTTTTACCAGTCAGAGCTATATCTGGAAGTAACGGTGGCCCTGTCATGCAGTGCAGTACAGGTGAGTCAAGGTCCCTCTACTTGTGGGGTGGATGCTAGGAGGCAAGGTGCTCTGAAGTTACCCCGGGGCACCCTAAATTCTGGGAACAACTATAGTCCTACTTCCATCAAGCACCTGGAAATGACCCTGAACTTTCAGGTCAAATAGATGGTCTGGTCTGTCCTCTGTTCAAAATGGAGCAGATCTGCCAGGATGGAAATGAAGAGCTCATCCTCTAGGGTTCAAGATACCAGACACTCTTCAGTCTTCGCAAGTTTTAGGATTTCTGTCATAATAACACACTCTGTCTTGACTGGGGTTTCATGCTTCGAGCTCAGCTATAAGCCTGACAATGTCATCAACAGAGGGCTAATGGTTGGGGAGGGGAAAGGGAGTACTCTAACCCCCACTATGAACCCTTACACCAGCGTTGTGGCAGCCAAGGTCTTGATTTCTTGGGTGGTGGGGGTGGTTAGGAGCAGATAGGGGAGGAGGGAGTCTGTGGAGACCAGGGAGCTGTCTCATATTCTGGATGTGTATCAGGCCCGATTCAGATCTAGACAGATATTGAAGAAACCTGAAGCATCCAATTAGCTTTCCTGTATCAGATCATTTCATTCCTGGCAGGAGGGACACCTCAACAATACTTTTGGTTGGTTACAGCCCTGAAGTACTTTACAAGAATGATGTTTATTAGGAGGGTTAATTTTATTTCCACATGTAAAGAAGCTTTTCATCCCCGAGTGTGAACCATATGAAAAGCAAATCCAGGAGGAGATGGTGGAGTGCTACCCTGAAGCACACCAGCTCCAGCAGAGCTGTACTGCCCCAATATAAACATGAATGATCCAGAAGTAATGGTGGTCCTGTTATGCGGTGCAACACAGGTGATCTCCAATTGAATCAAGGTCCCTCTACTTGTGGGGTGGACGGCAGGAGGTAAGATGCTCTGAAGTTATCCCAGGGGACTCCAAATTCTGGCAACAACTCTTTCTCTGGGGACAGAGTGATAAAAGGTCCATACTGTTAGCACACCAGCAATTAGCTTCACACAATAATTAGCAATTAGCATTTGCCCCTGTAGTGGATCTAGTAGCAGGCAGAGACAGAAAAGCCAGAATGTAAAGCATTAAACGCTCACAGAGCCTGAGAGTGTGGGTGACAGGTTGGGAATAGACAGGGTTTTAGAAAGACTTAGAGCTTCAGAAAGCATTTGAGAGATGTTCAACTCTAAGTTCCAGAGAGAGCAGATGTGTTTTAGTGTCTTGGGAGAGACCTGTAGTTTGGAGAGGGAAAGAGAATTATTGAGGAGATATTAGGGGGAGCCCTCCCGAGAGCCAGAAAAGGAAATTTGCTAACTTCCTAAGAAAAGAAAAATGAATTCCCTAGAGTCCAGGTTATTGGAACAGAATTAATAAGTCCTCCCATCAGTGTGGGAAGAACTGAGGGAACTGACTTCTAAAAAGATTGTGTCAAAGAGAGACCCATTCTCTTTTAAGAAAAGGGACCTCTTCCTTGCTTTTCTTGAACTGCTGGGAAACATTAAGTATCTTGAGAACTCATGATGCCAATGTTTACTGGTAGTTAAATTGCAAGTATTTATACAATTGTGTTTGAGCCATAGCAGAAATGATTAAATTGGATTGGATTTTATTGTCTGTGTGCTATTGTTGTAATGTAGTTGCTACCCTGAGCCCAGTTTGACTGGAGAAGGGCAGGATACAATTTTTTTTTAAAAGTCAAAAGTAAAAGAACTTTGAGCAAAGGTCTTTCCACACTCCAGGCATTTATATGGCTTCTCCCCAGTGTAACTACAGTGATCGGCAGTACCTTTATTACTCTGAGTAAAAGTCTGTCCACATTGTAAACATTTATGTGGTTTCTCTCCACTCTGCATATACTGGTTGCAAGTAGGATAGGCATTCAAAGAAGAGCTCTTTCCACATTCCAAGCATTTCTATGGTTTCTTCCCAGGGTGCATACGATGATGGGAAGTAAGGTGGACATTCTGAGAAAAACTCTTTCCATACTTGAAGCATTTATATGGTTTCTCCCCAGTATGGATACGTTGATGGGCAATAAGATTGCCTTTCTGAGAAAAGCTCTTTTCACACTCCAAGCATTTATATGGTTTCTCTCCTGTGTGGATACGCTGATGGATAGTGAACTGGGAACTCTGAGCAAAGCTCTTTCCACAGAGCAAGCATTTATAAGGTTTCTCCCCAGTGTGGATTCGTCGATGAGCAGTAACCTCTGAACTCCGAATAAAGCTTTTTCCACACTCCAAACATTTATATGGTTTCTCCCCAGTGTGGATACGTTGATGAACAATAAGGTCTGAACTTTGAATAAAGCTGTTTCCACACTCAAAGCATTTATATGGTTTCTCCCCTGTGTGGATACGTTGATGGAATGTAAGTTTGTTACTCTGTGTAAAGCTCTTTCCACAATCCAAGCATTTATATGGTTTTTCCCCAGTGTGGATACGTTGATGATTTGTAAGGGTAGAATGCTGAGAAAAGCTCTTTCCACACTCCAAGCATTTATATGGTTTTTCCCCAGTGTGGATACGTTGATGACTTGTAAAGGTAGATTGGTGAGAAAAGCTCTTTCCACACTCCAAGCATTTATATGGTTTCTCCCCACTGTGGATACGTTGATGGCAAGTAAGATTGCTATTCTGAGAAAAGCTTTTTCCACACTGCAAACATTTATATGGTTTCTCCCCAGTGTGGATACACTGATGGGAAGCAAGATGGGCATTCTGAGAAAAGTACTTTCCACACTGCAAACATATATATCGTTTCTCCTCTGTGTGCTTATGCTGATGGACAGTAAGATGCAAACTCGAAGTAAAGCTATTTCTCCACTCCAAACATTTATTTGGTTTCTCCCCTGTATGGATTCTCGAGTATGTACCAAACACTTGAGATTCAGCACTCTGGCAGGAGGAAGATTCATTTCCCCTCTTCCATTTTGTTCCAGCATTTCTTCTTTGTTGAGTTTTGGTGAACATAAACTGCTGTGGTTCTTTCTTGGGTTCATTTGGAGAAACATCAACCTCTAGAGAAAAGAGAAACAACAATAAAGGAAAGAAATGTATTAAGGGCTCTTGAAAAATTCAGAACAAGAATCCCTAAAAAGGGAGACAAATCCTGTGGGCTAGTCATCAAATTTTGATTCTTCCTTGGAAGGTTGTTCCAGCAGAGGCAAAGTCACTCAGTAGAGCCTCCATGTTAAAAAGCACGCTTCTTCTGAAGGCTGGTTGCCAGCAGGGCAACCCCAGACTGAGAATTTGCATTTTTCTTCTTGCTTCTGAACCTTCCAGGACGACAAGTTGGCCACTGCGAAAAACGGCAGATTATATGAAACTCAGGCAAATCTCTTCCTACATTTAAATACAGAACACAGCTTTTGCAAGAAAGGCAGGGTGAAGTAGAGCTTTACTCCAAAACTATGGAGACCCAAACTGAACTACACAGGCCTGGGGTGATCTTGGGTCAATCACTCAGGACCACCATTTTCTGCTTCACAGGGTCATTTTGCAAGTGGATCCCATAACTCTGGACCCTTACTAACCTTCCCACATTGGTTTTTAAAACATTAAAAACTTTTCAGTCAGATTCTTCCCATGAGGTGCCCCAGATAAAAGGCCTCCATTCTGTCCCTTTGCTTTCTTTGGCTATTCACCTGCTCAGTCCTCCATGGCCCTTTACAGGACTGTTCTTTTCAGTTTCCAAATTGTCACTTTACCCTACAAATTCATACTTTGGAAATCCTTGCCTGCATGTGGATCTGATCCACTCCTGTAAGGAAAGTCGCTATGAGAAGAGTCCTATTCCTTTAGAAGGAGGTGTTTCTGCCTTCAGCTCCTGTGAATAGAGTGAAATGAGAGCCTTACCCAGTGAGGTCACATTTTGATGATTCTCCTCCATGACTTCCTTGTGAAGGCTTCTTTGGTCCAGATCCAGCAGAGCCCACTCTTCCTCAGTGAAATGAACAGATACCTCCTCAAAGATCACCAGATGCTAAAAGAGAAAAAAGTATCCCCTTTTACCTTCAGCTCTAAAGGCAGTCCAAATGGACTTTTGTTAGGTCTTTGAGTAGTCACATCTTTACCAGAGACCTTCATTTTATGTCCAGACTGTAGCAGAGCAGCCAAAGGAAAAGGTGTTTGGTGTGGGTGGAGGGAATGCAACCAGGGATAAGATCCGCAGTTCCACACTTACCTGATCTGCCTTGACAGAAGCTGTTTTGTTACAAAGGGACCGTTCCATGGCACCACCTGTAAAAGAGAAAAAGGAACTTGAAAGACATTCTGATTTTTCTATTTCTCTTAGTTGAGAGCAGGGAGAAATAATTGCTTGGTATATTGGCTCAGGGGCATAATTCAAGAGGCTGATTCAGACAAAAATACATTTGTACAAGGACTGAAGACTGTAAACAGAGAGGCTAGAGCAAAGCATCTTTCCCACACACGACCTAGGTCCGTGGTGGCGAACCTTTGGCACTCCAGATGTTGTGGACTACAATTCCCATCAGCCCCTTCCAGCATGGCCAATTGCTGGTTCATAAAAGCCTAGGTTCATAAAAGCAGCCCACATACATTCAAAGAGGACACATATTAGGAAAGACACCCTTTTTGGTCTTACCTGGAAAGGATGTTCCAGGGTAACTCTCTTGCCTGATCTGTTCCTGCACCTGAAACAGAAGTGGGAACCCCAGACAAGGAGTTGATGAGAAAAGGAACAGGAAAGAAGCTGGGGAAAAGGTTCTTAAAAAGTTGGGACAATCCATGTGGATTTTGAGGATATCCTTGATCATATACTGTGCCTCTCTCACCTGCTGGTCCTGATTCTGCTCCTCTGCCTGGCTCAAGAGGAAGCCCTGTGCCAGGGACACAGCCTGGGAACTGGTCTCTGGCTCACATTCCCTGACCCAGTTCCCCATCTCTAGGGGCAGGATTGCCAGGAACTGCTCCAATATCACCAGATCCAGCATCTCCTTCTTGCTGTGCCTTTCTGGCTTCAGCCATTGCTGGCAAAGACGGTGGAGTCGGTTGCAGACCTCTCGGGGACCCACAGCTTCCGGGTAACAGAACTGCCTAAATTGCTGGCGCTGCACATCTGAAGAAAGGACATCTCCCAGACTTTTTGGCACAGCTCCTTCCCATAGTTCCCTTCTGCTCCCAGTCGTGGTGGCACCTGGGCTTTTTTTTGACTCCGCGACATCTGAAGGTGGCTCTCCCCTCATCTTCCCTTCCTCTCCAAACAGCCTCCTCCTAGACTAGAAGATCACCTTCCTCCTCTGCCAGGTTCTTCTGTGCAGTCAAGTGGCAGATTTGTGACTACCTGTAAAGCCAAGACTGAAATTTTATTAGTGCATTTGTATATAAACAGACATGCATGTATCTAATATCCACAAGTGAAGAAGTGAGCTCTGATTCACAAAAGATCACATTAGACTCAACGCTGATTCTTCTGTTTTATTTTCCTATGATAGACAAACACTGAAATGAGTGGATAAGTAGAGGAAGGGGGGCAAATTGTGTAGAGGTGGGAATATCAGACTCGATCTGGGATTCGAATCTGGGATTCGAATCCCCTCTCTGCCACAAAAGCTAGGTGGGTGGCTTTGGTCCAATCCACACTTTCAAGCTGACATACCAAACACAATTGTTTTGAGGATGAACCGGAGAAGGGGAGAATGTGGCAGGCCACTTTGGGTCCACACCAGGAAGAAAAGTGGAGTATAAATGATATTTTAAAAATTAAAGGAAGATGGAGAGCAGGTTCAAGAGAGCAGCAGCAGCCCACAGAGCATAACATGGGTGTCACTTCTCAGATTCGCATTTTTTCTGACCGTCGCTTTCCAGAGATCAAGCAGAAAGGCTTTCTGAAAAGGTCATCTGTAGCTTGCTAATATTGTTAAACTCTAAACTACAGATTCGTGCAACATTCGCCTTCTAGAGAAAACCACATGGGACCAGGAGCAGGGGGCAAACAGGGTGGCACATGCAGGAGCAAACATGACTCTCACCCAGCTTCGCTGAAAGCCACTGTAGCCACTGTGTCTCCTCTTTCTGTGCTCTGAGCCCACTAGCCACTGCCTCCTGCTACCCTAGAGGTTGGAGGGTGAGGCAAATCCAATATGACGTAACAGGGAGAATAAAGAAGAAGAGTTTGGATTTATATCCTACCTTTCTCTCCTTTAAGAAGACTCAAGGTGGCTTACAAGCTCCTTCCCCTTCCTCTCCCCACAACAGACACCTTGTGAGGTAGGTGGAGCTGAGAAAGTTCTGAAGAACTGTGACTAGCCCAAGGTCACCCAGCAGGAATGTAGGAGTGTGGAAACACATCTGGTTCACCAGAGAAGCCTCTGCCACTTAGGTGGAGGAGTGGGGAATCAAACCCAGTTCTCCAGATTAGAATCCATCTGCTCTTAACCACTGCACCACGCAGATTCAAAAGTTGGCGTGGGGCATGGTGGGTGGGGGAGAGGCAAATTCAAAATTTGAGAGGAGAGGCAAATCCCATTATTGAGGGGATGATAGGCAGATCCAAAAATTGGTGAGGAAAAGGCAGATCCAAGAGCTGGAGGGGTGAGAGACAGTTCCAAAAGGGGGTGGTGGTAAATGGGCAGATCCAAATGTTGGGGAGGGTGAGGCAGATCCAGAAATTGTGAGAAGCTGATAGGCAGATCCAAAAAATGGGGGGGGGGGGGGAGAAGCAGATCCATGGGGTGATGATAAGCAGATCCAGAAATTGGGAATGTGAGAGGCAGATCAGTCAGAAGTTAAGGGTGAGAGCAAGATCCAGAAGTTGTGGGGATGATAGGCAGATCCAGAAGTTGGGGAGGGAGAGGTAGATCCAGAATTTGTGAAAGGCAGATCAGTCAGAGATTGGGGGTGAGAAGCAGATCCAGACATTGGATGAGATGATAAACAGATCCAAAAGTTGGGGTGTGTGAAGCAGATCCAGAAGTTGGGGGTGTGAAAGGCAGATCACTCAGAGACTGGGAGTGAAAGGCAGATCCCGAAGTTGGGTGAGATAATGGGCAGATCCAAAAGTTGGGGAAGGAGAGGCAGATCCAGAAGTTGGGTTTGTAAGAAGCAGATCAGTCAGAAGTTGAGGGTTGAGACAGATCCAGAGGTTGTGGGGGGATGATACATAGGTCCAAAGTCTGGGGGATGATAGGCAGATGCAGAAGTTGGGGAGGGAGAGGCAGATCCAGAAGTTGAGGGTGTGAAAGGCAGATTAGTCAGAGATTGGGGGTGCAAGGCAGATCCAGACATTGGGTGGGATAATGGGCAAATCCAAAAGCTGGGGAGGGAGAGGCAGATCCAAAAGTGGGGGTGTCTGAAGCAGGTCCAGAGGCTGAGGGGGGTGGGTGGGTTGATAGGCAGATCCAAAAGTTTAGAAGGGAGAAGAAGATCCACAAGTTGTGTGTATGAGAGGCAGATCAGTCAAAAGTTGGATGGATTTGAGATGCTGTTCCAGAAACATTAAATGCTGATTTGAAAAAAAATCTAGTAGTGCATAACAGATATGTCAGTTCAGCCTCCCTGTCCTCCACTGGCCAATTTCCCATTTAATGAGGCTTTCTCAATTCTAAAGGTAAGCACAGAATCTTATGTTACACTCGATTTTTCCTTATATCTGTGCTGAGTCATTTCTATGGAGCAGCAATGGCGTTATAGTGGTTAAGAGCAGCAATAGTGGTTAAGAGCAGATGTACTCTGATCTGGAGGAACCGGGTTTGATTCCCAGCTCTGCCGCTTGAGTTGTGGAGGCTTATCTGGGGAATTCAGATTAGCCTGTGCACTCCAACACACGCCAGCTGGGTGACCTTGGGCTAGTCATAGTTCTTTGGAGCTCTCTCAGTCCCACCAACCTCACAGGGTGTTTGTTGTGAGGGGGGAAGGGCAAGGAGATTGTAAGCCCCTTTGAGTCTCCTGTAGGAGAGAAAGGGGGGATATAAATCCAACTCTTCTTCTTTCATTGTGGCTTTGTTATGGAGGGAGGCTTGGTCCCAAAAAGCCTGCAGGGTTGGGGTTTTTTCTGTTCTGGAAGAGCAAACTTGGATCTTTTTGTGGGAAAGGGGTGGATTTCCTTCTCCACTCTGCTATGGTTACTGAAGATACCATTCTTTTTCCTCCTGGGGTAGGTTGCTCACGGGTTAACCATTTAAAAAAGCACAAAAAAGCCATAACAAATCCAGGCTGATGGGAAGGATATGGGCACAAAATGCCCAAAGAAAGGGGCGTTTTGCCAGAGTTTGCAGGCAGCAGCCGAATGCACAGAAACAAGTTGCAGAATCCGCAGGGACCGAACTGCAGACAGACTTCAGCTCCGCCTTGGGGAAGAGGCGCTTCCACAGAGCAAGAGGGAGAAACTCTTTGGGAAATGCAGCCCGCTCGTTAACCATCTTAATTTAGGGAATATTATATTATTGCTTCCCTGTGGAGCCCGGGGGGTGAACTGAACTCCGCAGGAGTCTCTGCCACACACCCCACTTCCAACTTTGCAGATCTTCTTGCTCACCTTTTCTTCAGAGCAATCCGCCGGCGCTTCCCTCCTCCGTATTCCCCAACCCGGACTAGCAATTCAAAGCAGAAGGGAGTGAGTGTGGCAAATCAGGTGATGCCACTCTAGGAATGGAAACTCCTTCCCTTTCACCCTTAGATGGAGGCGGAGTCTCTCTGCATAGGGCAGAGAAGAGGCTGAAGAGTGCCTCCTTGTTCCATCCTGCCAGAGGGTGCATCTGTTCATAGCCTGCCCTGCTCCTCTTTCCGTTCAAAGGGAAGCCCAGATGCGACTTCCTTTTCCACCCTAGCTGATGTTCATTCTTGCCCTCAGGGAGGGATCCTGAAGTTCAGCAGGAAGAGTGGGGAGGGCAGCTGGGATGGAGTCCCTGCATGCAAAGCCATCCCTGTGTTTCTGTCCGGGAAAGTACACTACCCTCATCTGGTCGCTGAGAATGGGGAAACGTCTAACCGGGCTCACTGGCTTGAGCCACCACAGCATTTCCCAGGCACAGCTGCTCCCTCCCAAGAGGAGCATTTGTTCTTGGTTGTGCCTTGACCGGGTGGTGAAGCCTCCCCCACTCCATGCGCATGGGATGGAGTCAGGCTTCATTGCCTGTGAATTTATTTATATGGACATTTTAGACTGATGTCCTGCACTGCCCTCTACAACATAAGGGCTCCCAGAAGGTAATAACACATCATATACATTTAACAACATAAACAAGTACAATAGATTAAAATTAATGAAACGCAAATAAGATGGAACCCTAGGTTCCAAGCAAAACTGACTCCTGAGCAGTGGCATACTTGCCAGAAGTACATGTGGTCCCACGTGTCCCTGGGTGCCACCAATTTAATCACGTGCCAGCCAGGTACGTGATGGGAAAGTACCTCGCCCTGAGACTTTGGCAGAGAAACAAATCAAGTACTTGGCTGAAGAGTGGCGGCCCTCAAACAAAGTGCTGGGTTTGCTGTGAGGTTGTGGCGTCTCTATTTATTATGGGGTTGCCAACCCTCCTGGGAAAACCTGGAGTCTACTGGGATTCATGTGGAATTCATAGCCTTGGAAAGAAGGCCATCTGCCACTGAGCTGCGGCCCATGAGTGAAATGACGCCCAGTAAAAAGACTGACATTCATGTAGCCCTGTTATTGGAAACATATCTACTGTCAGACATTTCTTCTATTTACAAGTGGTGTTTTAAAAATTGTTTGGTTACAACGATTACAATAGGAAGGGGGAAGAGAAGAAGAGTTTGGAATTATAACTCACCTTTCGCTTCCGTAAGGAGTCTCAAGGTGGCTGAAGACTGAAAACTGAAGATAAGGGAAAATCCCAAATGTCCAGCTATTGATGCAGTTGGGCCTAAACCAGCCTCTTTTCTAAGAATGCCAAGTGGATGTCTCCAATCCCATGCAAATCTCTATCTCTTATATTTTAGACTACTTTTATCAATCATGTACGGTATAGTTCTCTTCCATAAAGCACCTGCTAATTAAATAAATAGTCTGGTACAAACCAGGCTGTTCTCCATCCAAAATGGAGCAAGTGTGCCAGGATGGTCCAATGTGGACTGGAAGTGAAGAGTTCATCCTCTGAGAGTCCAAGATCCCAGGCACTCTTTAGCCTTAGCAAGTCTTGGGATTTCTGTCACACATTCTCTTGACTTGCCTCAACCTTAGCAGTAAGCCCAGCAACGCCCACCAATTAAGGTTCCTGCTTGGGAAGGGAAGAGGGGGTATTCTAAGCCCACTCCGGTCTGACCCCCCAAGACCAGAGTTGTGGTAATCAAGGAGGACCTTGACTTTTCTGGGGGGTGGGTCAGGAGCAAGTGGGGGAGGAGGGGGGTCTGTGGAGACTGGAGGGCTGTCTCATGTTCTAGTTGTATCTCATCAGGCCCGATTCAGATCTAGATAGGTATTGAAGAAATCCAAGACATCTACGTAATTCGCTGTCCTGCATCAGATCATTTCATTCCTGGCAAGAGGTACAACAACATTTTTGATTGGTTCAGGTCTGGTATACAAGCAATATTATTAGAGATTCCTTGCTTCCATTTTATCTTTTTTTTAAAACAAAGTAACAATTTGCCTCTTTAACAACAGCTCAAATGAAAATTATATATATTCCTTTTCTGCTGCTTAGAAATTTAAAGGAAGACGATTATACAAGTCCATTAAACACATTGTCCAAAGATAAGGTCACAAGCAAGTTGCCTTTCCTAAGAAGAATCTCCCAGCTCATTCCACCGCCCTGAGCCTTTTGGGGGAGGGCGGTATATAAATTAAATATATCATATCATTTCTCATTTATACATTTTTCAAACCATCTCTTGCCAGTAGCCGGCTGTTCCACTTGTTAAGGATGCACATTTTTGGCTTCCTCTTTATCTTATAACTGCAAACACCAAGATCTATATTTCAATGCATTCTTAAAATGCATAAAATCTGGATTTTTTTTTCATTCTTCCTTCTTCGTATCATAACTAAGTTATTTAACCATTATTATGAACAAGTTTCTGATGCCTGTGAATATATGTTGGTCCTCAACTAAGACATCTCAACTTCAAAATGTAGATTCCCTTCTGTGAAATTAGGACATCCTTGCTGTTTGCAGATACTATCCTTCCTGGGCCATCAGGACATGGGCATAATGCAGTGAGTAGCATAGCGTCTATGAAGGCAAAGCATCATCCTTACCTCAGATAGTTCCAGAGGGCAGCAGTATTGGCCTGTATTAGATCAGCTAGATTCAAATCCAGTAGCACCTTATTGACCAACAACATGGGGGGGGGGGTGTAAATCGTGACTGATTTTCAGAAACCCAAGTTTCCTGACTCTTTAGGAGTGATCGGACTGTCCCAAGTGTCTCAGATGGGAAGAGGAGAGGAAGATTGCTACAAACAGCCCTGGATTAACCATTAAGCAAAAATAAGCAGGTGCTTAGGACCACAAGTAAAGAGGACCCCATAGAGTTTTTTTTCTCCTTATCTGTAGTCGACCCACGTGGTCAGCGTAAGAACGAGACGAGACGCGGAGATAACATCTGGTGGAGATCGCCAGCAGCGGGAGCCCGGAGGTCCGTGTTCCTAGCGAGTCTCCCGCGTGCTGGTTCCTGGCACCTTTTATTGTTATTCTATCGGGGGCGTGTAGGAGGGAGGACCGGGGGGAGTTCCGGGAGAGCGGGAGGTGGGAGGTCGGGAGATCATCATGTGATGCATGATCTCACCTGGCTCGTCGCGGAGAGGAGCGAAGCCGCCTGAGCCTAATCCTCACCTGGGGGCAAGACCATTGTCCCCATGTACCCAGTGACTGAGCCAGACAGTCTATGACCAGTGACTCATAGGGGGGATGAGAGGTGGGAGTCGCGGATGCGACCAGGAAGGTCGTAGGTCCCATGGCGTTCCAACGTTGCAATTAATGCAGTGCTGCTAGGTCAGTGCAGTGCATTACTACATCTCTCCTTTTTTTAAGGCATTTTAGAAAGGAGGGACCAAATGCTAAGGGGTGATTTAAAGTGACGCTTTGTCTCCTCACATGCGTCTGGGTCAAGCTGACCCGAAAGCTGCTTGTGTAACATTAGAACTTAGCAGTTTGCGGGTGTAAAGGCAACACTGAGGGGCTTCTTACACATCGCTAAGCAGGCAATATTAGGACACACATTGAATCTAAACAACAAGATCCGGGATAACGAAAAGTACCACAATTAAACCAATGCAGAGCTGCACGAAAATAGCACTCAACCATCTCCTCCCGGCAGCTAGGCTCCAGAGGGCTGGACCACCAATGGGAGCAAAACATCGCCATATTTCCAGATTAGATACAACTCTTTGCAGCTCACGCATTACTTTCATATGAATCAATTGGGAATTATCAGAAAGATTAAAACAACACATATTATGTACATTCTCACAACCTTGGTGATGTAAGCAACAACAAGTATTAATCAATAAGCTGACACGTAATCGACATCTAAGGTCGCTTGACCGAAGTTCCTGCTTGCCTTCGGAGGCCAGGGCATCCAGAGCGGTGGAGGTAGAGTTGATAGATCTCAGAAGGGCACAGGCCAGAAGCGGCCGAGAAGTCTTAGTGCGTTACATGAAACAAGTCAGGGACTTACAAGGGGAGTCGCATGGTTACATCTCCGGCTTGGCTAAGAGCCAAGCGTCGGCTCCCGGCAAAGGGGGTCGAGGCGAGGGGCGGAGCTGCACCGGTGCTTGGGCTCCCGAGGTGAAGCCTGATGCAAAACAATGGTGAGAGACGGCAGCAGAGAGTCCCGCAGGGCAGATGAGGCGGAATGCAACAACAGCAAATAATGAGCAACTTCTAAAAAAATTAAAGGCATGCAGTAACTTCAATAATCAGTCGGGTCATAGTATTCTCAACAATTCCCTTGAGGTCGGGCTCCAATGGGCATAAAGGGGCAAGCAAGGCATCGCACATTGCGCTATGCTCACATATACAAGACATGTATGTTTGTATGATAGGCTTACATCATATAAAATGAAAACAATAAACATAGCTAAAACAGTACATAGGCTAGATGTAAAGGAAGGCAACCCGTGGTTGCATAATTGTCCAATCCATGGCTCTTAAGGTTTGACTGCCACCAAGCTACAGAGCATGGGCGTTAGGAGTCCATGTGGTTTCTCTCCAGAGCTTAGGAGAGCTACTGATGGTCTTTAGCATTGTATAGGTTCAGCAGTGACTCTCACGAAACAAGGTTGTTGAGGCGCTGTTCCAAATAATTATCTGCTGACTGAAAACGAAAGCGGAGAGTTCCGGGCGGTTAATCTATCAGGAATGTTCACAACACTGGCTGCAAGTCTCCAAAAGCCCCAGCCAGGGGCTGACAGAGAGGGCTGCGACTCCGGGTGGGAAGAATGGGTGTACTGGTTCCAGAGAGGTCCCTCCCATCTTGGCTCCAGGCTGTGGATCGGGCTCTCTCAAGCAGGGCGGGCGGGTCGGGATCCTCCAGGGAGGCCCCTTCCATCTCTCGGGATGGGGTTGGCCTGGCATGGCGAAGCTGGACTCCTTGCATAGAAGAGAAAACATAGCGACAGCTTTCCCCAGGGCTTTGGCGTGCTGGCTGGAGTTAGTTCTTATAGATGACAATGGAAAGTCCGAGGCCAGCCCTGAGTGGGGGGGGGGGCAGGCAATTTTGATAGAGAATAGAGAAGAGTACTTTGGATATGGTCTGCTGGATGGAAGGACCCCTTGATTAACAGGGGGGGGAATAGGCTACTCCCCTTTCTTTTCGCTTGTTTTGGCCAAGCTTTTCTTAGGTGCAGCTGGCCCATTCCGTCGACGGCATCGCATCACTTGCAACACGCATAAGGTACGCATTGGGCAAGCTTGCACTGCCCGGGCTGGGGCTTCTAGGAGAAGGGAGAGGTCGTTCAACCGAATTCGGCAACTTAAACAATTCACAATTATAGTCATATGCGTATAATATAGCATTCATAGGAAAGATTTAGAGAAAGATGCAAAGAGAATAGTTCCTGGGCTTGGAGGGTTTGATCCACCACAGAAAGCAATTTGAGAGGGGTTTGCAAGAAAAATCTTTTGTCAGATCCCAGATCTAGAGGTGGGGTGCATCAGCCCATGAGAGGGAGAGAAATAGGTGTGCAGAAAAGAAGGGGTTTGGAAGTCAGCTTCTACCTTCCCCTCCTGTGAAGGAGACTTTTGGCCGGTTTGAGCTCAGCTTTTCTCTACCTTCACAGCGGAGGCTGTGTAAGATAGGTGTGTGGCTGGGAGACCCCTTGGCAACTGTGATGACTAGCCAGGGGGCGCCCCAGCAGGAAAATGTGGGAGCATGAAAATAATTTTGGCTTTATATAAACTTGGCGCCACGCCAATGTGGCAGTGTAGGCTCAGATGGATCCGAAGGAAAAAAAAAGGTTCTCAAGCGAGAGGTTTGAAGAAAGAGTTTTGAAGAGTTTAAACTAAGATGGAGGCTGCTTGAAGCAGGTCCCATCGGTATCCTGAGGGAAGCACGAGACGCAGCTGTGTCCCGCTTAAGGCGGATGCTGTAATGGGCTAAGCCTTGGCTGCATTGGCACACATAATCAGAAGGAGAAAAACTTTTAACTGAAGCACAAGAGCATAGCTTAGAAGTAATGGAAAATCCCTCTTATGAGGGGAAAACTCTTTAGGGTCTCTTGAAAGGGGCAAGAACATACAGAACATACATAGGCATACAGAGCACATATATAAAGTAACGAGGAGGATTGGCGACTCTGATTTGAGATCTTGCTCTCTCTGAGGTAATTGACGATTTTGCTGCCACTGGAGCTTGAGCTTAGAGGCTTTGCACAGGCTCAGAGGCTTCCTACGGTGAGATCTGGTTGGGACCTTACAGCTGGAGAGAGGGCCAAGGGGGCTTCTTCTTCATGAAAAAGGACCTTGGCTTAAAAGGCCATTGTGCGAAGAGTATCTTCCCCTTTCCATGCCTCATTGTCCTGTAGGATTGGCTAAGGGGCATTCTGAGGAGGGCTCAAAACGGTAGTCCTCTTCCTCCACAGCATTTCTTTCTGCTGCAATTCAGTGACTGTGGACTCTGCAGAGATTTTGAAATGCGAAGCATTCTCACAGGAGGTACTGGGTGGAGGCATGGTGACTTTGGAAGTAGAAGCGGTTAGCAGAGCAGGAAGTATAGGACAGTAGGGGGGAGCAAGCTGGCAAGACCAGCCCAATGGTCTCCGATGGGGATGGGATCCACTATACTGAGCTGGGGCAGCCAAAGATCTCATGGGGAAGCTCCGGGGGGGAAGGGTTTGAGAGAGTGGCGAGGATCTTGGATTCCGGGCTGGGAGATGCCCAGGCGCTGAAGGGCCTCCCCAGCGGGCATTGGGGAGCCTCGGGTCTTAGACTTTCCTGGGGGTCTCCGCCCTCTGGGGAGAGACCCTCCTCCGTCCAGGGTTGTGGTGCCCCCCGCCCGGGCAGCATACTGAATTCCTCCGAAATGTCCTGGCTTGCCGCACTTGAGACACTCCGCCTCCGGGGCTGTCTCATGGCAGCGGAGAGGGCGGGCGCTAGAAGGCTGGCTTCTTGATGGGCTTAAAAGACCCGGATATCCTGGCAAGCTTTGAGCATGTCGGCACAGCTCGGGGTTCCTTCCTAGGCCTGTGATCGAAACTGGCGGCACTCCAGTGGAGGCGCTCTCCTTGGCAAGGCTTTAAGGCTTAGGAGTTAGCCCTCGGGCCTCCCTGGGCCTCCTCGCTGTCAACCTGCCTCTTGAGGGCCTCCTGGAGCCCTGTTCACAAACTTCCAGCATAGGGCTCTCCTTGAGGCTTCTCTACCGGGTGCTGGGGAAAACTTTGGGCTTTGGCTGTCCGTGGTATTGGGACTTTCAAAATCCTTTGTAGAGAGCATTCCAGAGGCGCACCGTAGCGGGGTGGCCACCCGGCAGGGGCTTAATTTGTGCATTGTTGGAGGGCTAGCTTAAAGCTTCGCAGCCATACAAGCCGCTTAGCTGGTGGTGTAGGCGCCAGCCAGAGGCGGCTGCCCTGCTAAAAGCTAATTGCTGGCGGAGACTTCGCTCTTCCCAGATCACAAATTGTGCAGGGCTCAGGAGCATCTTGCGAAGGTGGTTCTCCAGTCGTCCGGAACCATTAAGTGATTCCTCAGCGATTGCTCCCTCCTAGCATGCCTCTCACGTAGGGGCTAGTGATTCCTAATAGCCTCGCATGACGCTTCATGGAGCTCCAGTGAGGATGTTATAGCTTAAAGGGCGGCACTCGACAACCTCACGTAACAATGACGCCACCCTCCCCTCCGGTATCTGTAGAAATGAATGGACGGGCACAATCGCGAGAATATCGGCATCGCTCTTCCGTCAGGGTTTCTTTCTTCTGCAGATCGTGGCCCCTAATCACGCTCTGGCTCTCACGAAGGTTTTGAAACCAGCGCCATTACGTGGGCGCCTGACGGAGCCAGTGCAGTGGCTTCTCGAGGAAATGAAGGCGGAGCAGGAGGGGGCGGCTGAGCCAAGGAGAGTTTGGAATTGGGCGGAAGGAGCAAAGGGGGGCAGAAGGAGTGACATAGCGCCCAATTCAGCGGATAGAGAAAATTCGGGTTGAAATTGCGCAGCTTAAAGATCGAAAGCGAGGGCGGCTCACGGCAAGGGAGACCATAGGTCTGCAGGCTGATGGTATGACATACCATTGTCTCCACGCGTCAGTAGCAGCCGGTACATCGGGCTACGAGGCTCTGTCGCTTAAGAAGTGCGCTACTGATGTTTTCCCAGTCCTTAAGATTCAATGTCCCCCCCTCTGGGTACACCATGGACATTGAGCTTCAATCTCCTCAACCAATTTATGCATAGCTCCAGCCCTTCTCTCTACGGGACTCTGCCGCGATTTCGCTAACGCTTTCAGTTAAGTCCACAACGCATGCTTGTCATATAAAGCCCCTGCTTTTGCAAGCTCCCATACTTTTCACCGGGTGTTCCGGCCGTTGACGCAGAGAGTGTCCTAGGATCGCCATGGTCTCTGGATGCGCGCCGATCCAGAGGGACAAGGAGCAATTTAAAACGGTGGTCCCTGGATGCTACCGATCCAGCTGGACTTCGCCGATTACCGCTGACCCTTTCCCGAGGCGACCCGGTGAGCAGGGTGGAGGTTCGAGGGATTCCCTCGAGGTTTCGCACCAGCTTGTAGTCGCACTCCACGTGGTCGAAGCGTAAGTGGAAACGAGATACAAGACGCTGAGATAACATCTGGTGGAGATCGCCAGCAGCTGGGAGCCCGGAGGTCCTGTGGTTCCTAAGCGAAGTCTCCCGCGTGCTGGTTCCTGCACACTTTTATTGTTATTCTATCGGGGCGTAGGGAGGGAGGACCGGGGAGTTCCGGGAGAGCTGGAGGCGGGAGAGTCGGGAGATCACTTCATGATGCATGATCCTCACCTGGCCTACGCAATCTTGGAGAGGAGCTGCGTAAAAAAAGCTGCCTGAGCCTAATCCTCACCTGGGGTGCGAACCATTGGTCCCTATGCCTCGATTGACTGAGCCAGACAGTCTATGACCCGTGACTCCATAGGGGATGAGGGAGGGGTGCGGTATGACCAGAAGCCGTGAGGGTCAGCGAGCCCAACGTTCTACCACGGTGCTGCTGGGTCAGCAGTGCATTACTACATTATCTATGCTAAGTATTGAAGCAGATTGATTACGTCAGATTAATTTTGAGGATATGATCAAAGACTTTGCAATTTAAAAACTCAGGAGAAAACTTTTTTAGCATAAATAAAGTTTTAAGTAAGCAACAGTAAACATTATTTTGCATTTTTTTTATTCATGTAAGTTAAATGTTATGTATATTCAGGCAAGAAAGCAATAGAGCAGTAGGTGTCTTGTTTCATACAAATAATTATATTTATTCATTAGAATTCTCTGCTGCCTTGCCCGCCCGCCCCCCCCCCCCCGGCAGCAGTCACCTGGAGCACAGGCACCAGGCCTGCCAGCCGAGTCCTCCCTGCTCACTGAGGTGCACGCACATCAAGCAGCAGCCCAGGCCAGCCTAGATATGTGTGTATGGGGGGGTCATTTCCCTCCCACATAATGCTCTGTGCACGCGTGCCCACAGAGAGGGCTCTGAGTGCCACCTCTGGCACCCGTGCCATAGGTTCACCACCACTGTTCTAAGAGAACAAGTTCAGAATGAACAAGTGCAAGTTGTTACTTTTAATGAGGTCTGAGGTAATCAGTTAACTAGAGGGAAGTTGCCGGAGAACTGCCCCTCTAGGAATGAAATGAAGGTTTGAAGGATAAAATATATTTTATTCACATACACACATATATATGAGTGAATAGCATAGAAAAACTGATTATGATCACATTTAAGAATCACATTGGTATAAGCACACATAAGAATCATGTTATTTGCACTATAAAAAATTGATAAGTTTCCTGCAGCATTAGAAATCTAGCTAGTGATGTAATTTGGGATTTTGACCAGAACCTTGTATGAGCTTTCAAACTTCAAGGAACTAATTGGAACCTAACCACACTCTTAGATGATATATTATAGAAGATGGGAGGGGGAAAGGAGAGTTTGGGTAACCAATTAAAGAAATACACGGAAGGATTCTGTCACAAAATGTACAATTGATTGTTTCATTATGCACAGAAAACATAAGCTGGAGTCTGCCTCCTGTTTGGATTATAAAAAAGCTAGTTTTCTTTGTTCACTAGCTCTTCTTTTTATGGATCGAATCCTCTCTGATCTGAATAAAAGCCTATTAATTTTTCCTGCCCTTTCCCCCTGAATCGGGAGAAGAGGTAGCTGACTAAGATACTCCTCAGAGTATCATTTGTGGCTAGACAAGATAAGACCAGCTGAGACCAGTTGAACTGAGTAACTAGGCTAAAGGGCAAGGCTTGCATCAGATTGTATGTATTGAGCATGCTTAATAGGCTAATGCATATTAACTTCTCTTGCTCTGACGACAAATTGTATTCTAATGAACATACATGAAGTATATGGAAGGGAGCAACATGAACATACATGAAGAATATGGAAGGGGGCAACATGTAAATAGGCGGATCAGAACGTTGTGAATCTAGGTACCCTTAGCCAATGGGGGAACAGAGAGGTTGTGGCGAATTTGGGAGAAGGGAATAAACATGCTGTGGATATACTGTTTTGGCAAAGTCTACCCAGGCAGGATGTCTCCCTTTTCTTTACAAATAAAGCTACATAAATCTCTCTTCTGTTGGCTTGATATTTGGTTAAGAAATATTGGGGCACCACGTTATTAAATACTTGTTTTGATTATAAAGCATGTGAGCTAGCCTGACCCTTGTCGAACTGATCTCTGTGGCTTATACATCAGTTGTAATCCCAGGAGATCTTTAGCTTTAGCCTCAGCTTGTGGGTTCTGTGGTGGGGCAGAATTTGGACTAAATCCTGCAGTAATTTAAAGGGAACAAAACATTTTCTTTTTACTTTTCATTTAACAATGTATCATGTAGTAACATAGAACTTAGTAACGTGACAGAACTGTGATCTTTTCAATGTTAACAGTTAACTTTTCCATTTTCCCAGCTTTCCAACTTCAAAGTCCATTTCCCCCCCTGTTGGTGATTCAGCAGAATGCTCTGGGTACTGACTTTGAAGATGAGGGTCCCACAAGAACTCCCCACTAGAGAAACACAGTCCTGAAACGACACATTCTAAAATTTACACTTCAGAGCAAAAGTCTCCCTTCTTTACTAGTTCTCGTACACTCATCATAGTTGCCATAAAAAAGATGCTTAGAGCCTATAATTAAATTTCAAACTACCACTCAGGCAGCCTAGCTTCCCATTTCAACATGAACACCCTTTTGCAGGGAGAGGCAAGGAATGCGCCCCATTAATTTCCTGGAGAGATTAAATCAAAGAGTTAAAAGGAAGGAGTCTCAGTTCCTAGAAAGGCATCAAGAAGAAAGGCCATGTGACTTGCCCCATTAGTTCCGGCTGTGATTCATTCCATGGGACTAGTTAACCTTTAATTATCCCACCCGGATGGTGCATGTTAGCTGAGATTGGGCGGAAGGGAGACAAAGCAGCTCTAGAGGTTTTTTAAGAAACAAACAAAAAAGGTAAGCAACAAAATAAATATTTTCTGTGCAAAATCTCTTTCTGCTTCTGACAGGGGAATAGTCCAGAGGGGCAGGCATGTTTAATGCTGTCAAATTGCAGCCAACTTGTGGCAATCCCACAGAGTTTTCAAGGCAAGAGATGGACAGAAGTGATGTACTGTTGCCTGTCTCTGCTTAGAGACACTGGTCTCCCATCCAAATACTAACCAAAGCTGACCCTGCTTTAGATTGTGACATACTTTAGAGACACTGGACTCCTATCCAAATACTAACCAAAGCTTAGATTGTGACATATTGCATGCTTAGATTGTGACATACATGCGTGTATGATTGTGACATACATGATTGTGACATACATGCTTAGATTGTGACATACTGCAAGGCTGAGCTAATGTTCTAAAGATTTCTGCAATATTGACTACTCAAGAGTCTACTGTTTAGCAATACGTAATTACCATTTTAATGAGATTGTTTTACAAAAAGTTTTCTGCTCGCTTGCTGCTGGAAGCCTCTGTTCACTGGGGGTAGAGCTTAGTTTTTCCTGGAATATTGTATGCATGTTCAGTTGGGTTTTTCCCCTGCATTCTGCTGCTGTCTGCAAACTTTTCCAAATGGCCTGTCTTTTAGCTTTCGTTGGAATTCTTTCCACAAGATAGTAATTGCCTTTTTTCTTGCTCTTCCAGAAGACCATGATTAGATTTTTGAAGGTTTTCCCTCTTTTTTCTGCAATTGCTTACTGAAGAGACAATTCAGTTTACAGACTCGGTTCAACTTTTTCCTGCCAATAAATCTGCTCTCTTTTGGGTGTCTTCTGCAGTTTGGTTCAGTTTGATGGTTTTTGTTAATGTAAGATCTGTTTCTAGAAATGTGCCTCTTTTGTTGCAGTCTGGGACACCTAGGGCAATCCGATCCCTAAAGATCTCCAAGCAATACCAGGGGTGAGCAATGCCGAACAACCTCTGAAAGTCTCTTGTCTTGAAAACCTCATGGTGTCACCAGAAGTCAGTTGTGATTTGACAACCAAATAAAGTTTCTGCAGTTAGCAAAAGGGTATGAAACAAACCATTAAGTTGGCACCCTGCAAGTTCCAATTCAGGGCTTCCTTCCTCATCTCTTGCAGGTCCAGAACTTCATAGGCTTCCTTGAAGAAGTTCAGCTGCTGTTTCAAATATCTCCAGTTGTCTCGGGTAGGATTGGCTGGTTTCCTTGAAGAAGGATTTCCTTTCTCTTCTCTCCAGTTGCCTCAAAACAGGATTGGAGCAAACCATCACTTCTGGCACTGTAAGGGGCTCTAATCTGCTTTTTAGTCGCTTTCTGAAATTTCATTAACCACTTTATAAATTGGCTCCTCATCAAATGCAGAGTTCTTGGGTTGGAGAATGCTGCAGGAATCTTTATAGTTATTGTTTAGTGTTACTTTTATGAAGCAGAGTAGAGCCTTTCTGGTTGTTTCACACCTGCTTAGTGACCATCATCCCCACACTACTGAATCAGTTGCCAGGTTTTTAACAAAGGCAC
This sequence comes from Sphaerodactylus townsendi, assembly GCF_021028975.2. NCBI lineage: Eukaryota > Metazoa > Chordata > Lepidosauria > Squamata > Sphaerodactylidae > Sphaerodactylus > Sphaerodactylus townsendi. Next base: position 5,374,715 of record NC_059427.1, read on the forward strand.
TTGGATCAAGAGTGAAACCTTTGTGTAAATTTTAGTCAATTGGTTTTAACATAATTTGTATTTTACCACTCTTTACATGCCATTAAAGGTTTTGTATTTGTATTTGTTGTTGTTGTTGTATTTTGCCTTTCTGGTTGGAGTACTGAAGCTCTTCTCCATTTGGTCCATCTGGCTGCTTAATCCAACAAAAAACTGCCTTGGTTTTGCAGGAAATCATAGCTTCAACACTTGCCTTTATCGAAGAACCTGGCAGAGGAGGAAAGCAGTGGTCCAAGTGGATGCTGTTTGGAGAGGAAGGAAGGATGAGAAAAGGACTAAGCCCATCAGGTTCGGAAGCAAGGAAAGGCCCTGATGCCACCGAAAGGGGAAGCAGAAGAATAGTCCTGGACAAAACCATTCAGAAAAGCCGGAGAGACAAAGTTGTCCCTTCAGATTTGCAACGTCAACAATTCAGGTGCTTCCACTACCAGGAGACTGAGGGGCCCCGAGAGGTGTGCAGCCAACTCCACCACCTTTGCCACCAGTGGCTGAAGCCAGAAAGGCTCAGCAAGAAGGAGATGCTGGACCTGGTGATCCTGGAGCAGTTCCTGGCTGTCCTGCCCCCAGAGATGCAGAGCTGGGTCAGGGAATGCGGGCCTGACAGCAGTTCCCAGGCGGTGGCCCTTGCAGAAGGCTTCCTCTTGAGCCAGGCAGAGGACCAAAATCAGGACCAGCAGGTGAGACGTCTTCATCTAGGTTGTGTTTGGGTCACATAATATGATTACAGATACCCACAACATTGATATAGATTGCCCCAACATTATAGGAAACCCCCCCTCCCCCAAGTATCTTCTCCCTTTTCTCATCAGTCTTTTTTTGGTGAGATCTTCACTTCTGTTTCAGATGCAGGACTGGCTCATACAGGAGTGTTACCACAGAGCAACCTTGCATGGTAAGATCAAAATGAGCATTTGTTCTTGATGGATGTATTTCTTTGGCAGGCCTGAAATCTGTGTGCAGTTTTTATGTTCTACTGATATTAAATATATCCAAATAATGATAGTTTGGTTTTGCAGGAAGATTGAAATACCAAGGAATATCAAAATAATAAGCCTCTCCTTTCTTCCACAGCAGCAGCAGGAGGAGGAGGATATGTGTGTATGTGTGAGAGAGAGAGTGGGCGGGAGGAGAGGATATCAGTTGTAGGACATGATCCCTATCTTCAGCTGAGTGTGGTCCAGGGAATTCCTTTGCCACTTTCATTTGAGGGGGATTATTTTTGGAAAGGGGCTACAATAGCGGTGTAACAGTAATAAGAGCAATATCTGCTTAACAACAAAGGGCTTTTAAAAAGTCAACAATCCTGTGACTACAGAGTGTGATGAGATGTGTGCCTTTAAGAATGAACTAATGGGTGGAGTTAAGGGAACCAGGAAAAGCAGTTCGTTTAGGAGAGTTCAGCAAGCAAGCTACACAGCAGGCAGTGGGGTGCCTCCTTGCATATAAACAGAGAAATGCAAGGACACCCAACTACAACCGCACTATGCAGTAAAGAGCCCTAAGGAAGGTATTTCATGCATAACACACCCCTATGTAAAAAAGAACTTGCAGGGAAAATCCACTGTGAAACAATGTCGAAGTAAGTAGTACATGCATAAATAGCCTTTGTTTCACAGTAGGAACTGAACTACCAAATGAATGCCAGGCTGTCTTCCAACTTCCCTTTTTCCCCTCACAGATAATGGAACAACTCAGGAGAATTGTTCTTTGCTGCCAGTTTGGGTTGGAGGGAAAGCAGGTTCTGCTCAACCGGATCTGGTAAGCATGGAGCTTTGGAAGAGGCCTCCCTGGGCCTCAGGGAATGTCTCTGTCTCTGCCCCTTTGATGCCTTTTCTGCTGCTCACAATGACAACATCAGACAAAAGTTTGCTTCCTGGTGAGGGGACATTGTTCTTAAATTGGCCTTCAACTTGTGTGTATAAGTGGAAGAATCATTATATTACAGATCAGCAGTGGGATAACAGTCTGTTCCTTGGGCTAAGTTCAGGAAACTTAAAATCCCCATTTATCTGTGAAACCTGCTAGGTAATTTTGAAAAAGGAGAGTCGGTTTTATATTCCACTTTTCTCTACCATATGAATTCCCAAGGCACTTACAATCACATTCCCTTCCCCTCCCCACAACAGACAGTTTGCAAGGTAGGTGGGGCTGAGAAAATTTCCAGTCAATCAATCCAAGGTCTTAATTGGCATTTTCTGGGCTATAAAATATTACATAATATATAGACATTTTAAATATATAGATATTTTAAATACATAAAAGATACCATACAATACAACATGCATCATACAATGCATGGAGTTAAAAAGTAAAGAGTTAATACAATCATAAGAAGGACCAGAAGAAAAATTAGTACTTTTTCTTTGGAAGACAGAGCTTAAAGGCTTCCTGCAGAAATTTAGCTACACTCTCACACATTTCTAAGATGGGGCTATTTAATAGGAAGATCAGCTTGGAACGATCAGAAAACTCGGCCCTTTGTCTTAAAATGGGGTTTATATATTTTGCTCGAATGTAATTGTAGAAGGGGCAATAGAAGAAAGTGTGCTGTACAGTTTCAGGACATCCCACTTTACAGGGGCAGTGTCTTTCTAGATAAACAACATTTTGGAATCTTCCATAGAGGAGAGCAGTTGGCAAGGTGTTGAATCTGGCCAGGGAAAAGGCCCTTTGGTGATTTGGATTTTGAAGAAAGTAAAGATAACTAGCCATTTAGCCAAGTTTCATTGGGATCTCCTAGCCCAACAGAGAACAGGTTTTAAAAGCCGCTGTATAAAGATTTTGTACTTCCAATTCCAAGAATTTAAATTTGATTGCTTTAAAGTCTTCAGTAGCAGAAAAGCTGAAAGAGTTCCGAGAGAACTGTGACTAGCCCAAGGACATCCAGCAGGATTCATCTGGAGCAATGGGGAAACAAACCTAGTTCATTATAGAGTCCTCTGCTCTTAACCGTTATACCATGCTGGCTCTTCTAGCTCTTTCTCTTAGCCTAGCCTACCTTACAAGGCAGTTGGGGGATAAAATGGAATACAGAAAAACTTCCCAAAAAACCCTCATCTCCTTGGGGCAGGGGCCAGTTTATGAAAAGTGAGAATAAACCGTTTTCTTCTTGCAGCATCCAGTGACCTTCGAGGAAGTGTCTGTGTCTTTCACCCCGGAGGAATGGGCTCTGCTGGATCTGGACCAAAGAACCTTGTGCATTGAAGTAATGCTGGAGAATTGTGGGAATGTGGCCACCCTAGGTAAGTCCTCCCACTTTCTTGCTATCTGTAAACAAAAATAACTCCCTCCCACCTTGGTTCAACAAGATGTTAAGAAGTCACAATATAGTGAGTGCTGGAGAAACATATGGTGTTTGGAATTAGAAAAATTCAACAAGGATCCTCTGAACATCCAAAGCAAAAATGTAGAACACAGGCGCTTAACCTTTATTGTGTTGTGGACCTCTTCTCAGAATAATATGTTTTTAAATGCAAAAATAAATAACACAGGATTACCAATGAAACCAATATTGACCAGAGCTGCCCAATAGTTGGTCTGCTATATCACACAAGTGTCTGTACACATGAAGACTGTGATCACGTGTGATCTAGCGGCAGGTTTCATAACTACTGTAATTTCAAAGTAGTGTTGTATGTCAAGGATATTTTGAGATATCTGCAATGACTGCAATCCAAGATGAAAATATTTGGGATTTGCTGTGATGACAAAGCCAAAGGTACCGCTAACACTACCGTGGCTTGTTGCCTGCATTCACAATTGAAGGAAATGCTAAATTTGGGTAATGAAAAAAAGATTTAATTTTCCCCCATCCAAGTTCATGGACCCCCTGAAATCTATCCATGGAACACTTGAGTGTCTGTGGACCCCAGTTTAAGAACCCTTGATTTTAGAAGAATGGGGATGGTTCCCCCTAAAGGACCATGAAAGAATGGCTTGGCTATACTGTTTCACATACAAATTGACATCACATATGGGGACCTGCAAGAGCTTGTCATTTTCTTTCTCTTTCTGCCCCCACCCCATCATTCTCTCTCTCCATGCCCCCCCCCATCACCCTCCCAGCCATGCCCAACAGCAAGGGTGGTGGCAGCAGCTCTCCAGGAATTGCAACGGATCTCCCAGCTAAGAGATCAGTTCACCTTAGGGTTGCCTGTGCCAAATTAGGAAATTCTGGAGATTCAGGACTGGACCCTTGGAAAGGTGATGCTTGAAGAGGGAAGCAACCTCAGTAGGGTAAAATACCATTGACTCAATCCTCCAAAGCCAGCATTGTGTAGTAGTTAAGAGCAGGTGGATTCTAATCTGGAGAGGTTTTATTCCCCACTCCCCCACTTGAGTGGTAGAGGCTTATCTGGTGAACCAGATGTGTTTCTGAACTCCTACATTCCTGCTGGGTGACCTTGGGCTAGTCACAGTTCTCTCTGAACCCTCTCAGCCCCCCTTACCTCACAAAGTGTCTGTTGTGGGGAGAGGAAGGAAAAGTAGTTTGTAAGCTACCTCGAGTCTCCTTACAGGAGAGAAAGGTGAGGTATAAATCCAAACTCATCCTCATCCTCCTTCTCTTTCACAACCATTTTCTGCTCTGGAGTCATTGACATGATACCCTTCAGAGGCCCTTTTGCTCCTGAAACTGCCACCCTCCCCATGTTCCATACTTCACATCTCAAGGAATCTTCCAGCTTGGAGTTGCCCTGCCTATCTCCTTCATACTTACAGTTGCCAGCTCTGGGTTGAGAAATACCTCACGTTTTGGGAAGTGGATCCAGGGGTGGCTGGGATTTTCCTGGGGGAAGTCTAGAGTTAAAATACTTTTTAAACAATCAATAGTTGATTGATGTGTGTGGCTGGATTTCCTCCCCTTCAAGTGACTTCTGTTCTGCTAATTGGTGGTGGTTAAAAGTGCCATTAAGTCACAGCCAACTTGTAGAGACCTCTCACGGGGCTTTAAAAGCAAGAGACAAAAAGAGGTTATTTGCCACTTCCTACCTCGCATAGCAACCCTGATATTCCTTGGTTATCTCCCATCCAAGTCCTAATCAGGGTCAACCCTGCTTAGCTATTAAGATGTGATTAAATCAGGCCACTCAGGGCCATCTGTTCTACTGTTTACAGGAGTAGTTAATCACATTCTTTCCTTGATTTTGACATCATCTTTTGCTCTAAGATCTTACTAGTTTGTTTGGGTTTTTTTCCCCTTTCTGCCAGAGGCTCATAAACACAGAAACGCCCCTGCAGGAGAAATACAACAGGTCCCCTTGGAAGGAGCTGTGTCTATAAAAGGCAAAAAAACTAGAAGGAAAGCTCAACTAAAAGAGAAGAGGGGAAATGACTCCGCAGTTTCTCAGGGTGCCAAATCTCAGGACAACCCACCAAACCAAGGAAGGTTCAGTTGCCCTATTTGTGAGAAAACATTCCGTTACAAATCATTGTTTGATATGCACTGGAGAACCCATACAGGGGAGAAACCTTATAAATGCCTGGAGTGTGAAAAGAGTTTCAGTCATAATTCAAGCCTGGTTCACCATCAAAGAATTCACACAGGGGAGAAACCCTATAAATGCCTGGAATGTGGAAAGAGTTTCAAGTTAAGCACATATCTTACTTTACATCAAAGGTCCCACACTGGGGAGAAGCCATATAAATGCTTGGACTGTGGGAAAGCCTTTGCTAGGAAAGCAGACCTTACTGTCCACCAGAGAATCCACACAGGTGACAAACCATATAAATGCCTGGAGTGTGGAAAGAGCTTCAGTAACAAATGTAACCTTGTTTACCATCAAAGAATCCACACAGGAGAGAAACCCTACCACTGCTCAGAGTGCGGAAAAAGTTTCAGCCAGAAGAGAACTGTTATTTCCCACCAAAGGCGGCATATGGCAGAGACCCCTGTAAATCCTGGAAGTGCTCAGTGTGTGGAAAGAATTGCAGATGGGGCAGAGATAGCAAGTCCCAAAGGCATATAAATCAGGATATGACCCACTGAAAATTGAGTCCAACAGAGAATATCGTCTTCCATAACATAATAACATTCCCCAACCTCAGGATACTGGTAAAATGTACCAGGGATCCCATAGATCTGGATTCAAATTATGTAGCATTGGTGAGGGTTGAGTCAGCAAAGTCTGGTCCTGAGTTTTTTCAATGTTTCCTCTATTCGACTTTCCAGCCTTCTGTCATCTCTAATACTTGAGCCAGGGAGAGGAGAATGAGTTCAGCGGGTTTGTGAAATTATGGAGCTCACCCTCCAAAGCCACCATTTTCTCCAGAGGAATTAACCTCTTGCAGTGTGGAGCTCAGCAATAGCCATTTTCATCTATAGCTATCTGTGTAAGTGAGAGAAGGGAACTGTTTCCATTGATTCTGAGGTGCATATATCACGCTCCCCTCATCCATAGCTCACTAATTTCTTTAAAGACTATCTTTGCCATTGTGAGAAGGAGAGCATACTCCTGCTTCCAGTACCTTTGAAGGAGGAATGCTGACTCTCGCAGTGGTGTAGTGCAGCAGCATTTGAGGATTGCCTCAGACACAGCAGCTGTTCTGCTTATTGCTTATCATGACAAAGGTTGTTCCCCATTATTTTCCACCCAGTTTGTGGTATCTGCCTTGAGTTGGTTTATAGAATCATAGAGTTGGAAGAGACCACAAGGGCCATTAAGTTCAACCCCCTGCCATGCAGAAATATACAATCAAAGCACATGGCAAATGACCATCCAACCTCTGTTTAAAAACCTCCAAAGAAGGAAACTCCACCACTCTCTAAGGCAGCACATTCCACCGTCCAACAGCCCTTACCATCAGGAAGCTTCCTATATTTAGGTGGAATCTCTTTTCCTGTAACTTGAATCCATTACTCCTTATCCAAGTCTCTGGAGCAGCAGAAAATAAGTTTGCAAGGACATAGGTAAGGGTTTTTTTTTCTCAGGTTCAACCCCCACATTGCATGTCTGAAGCTCCGCCCCCCATTTGTGGGGTTTTTGTATTTTGAAGTGTTTTTTTGTTTTTGGCCTGCAGGGGGCGCATTTTTAGACGAGTGGCACCAAAATTTCAGGCTATCGTCAGGTGACGCTCCTGATGATACCAGCCAAGTTTGGTGAAGTTTGGTTCAGGGGGTCCAAAGTTATCGACCCCCAAAAGGGGTACCCCATTCCCCATTGTTTCCAATGGGAGCTAATAGTAGATGGGGCTACCCTTTTGGTTTAATGCAGTTCCTCATGTTGTGGTGACCCCCAACCCTAACATTTATCCATTTTACAGATGGAGAACACTGATGCAGAGAGTCTTAGGCAACCACTGTGAAAGGGTCGTTCAACCCCCAAAGGGGTCCCGACCCCCAGGTTGAGAACCACTGGCTTAAGTGAACCTGGAACATCTCTCTACTTGCAGACATGGGCTGTGGGCAGGCAGGAGCCATAAGTGGCAGCCTCCCTCCAAGAGAAATTGGTGAGCCAGGAAGAAAGCCCTTGCAAATGATTGCTTATCTTCCATGCAGGCATCCAGTCAGTTTGGAATACACTTTTCCTTGCAGCAGCCATTACCACAGTCACAGTGCTGTAAAATCCCTAGCATGCTGGAACAAGCTGAGGTGTGAAGTACTGGGTTCCCCCCCTTCTCCATTTTGCCCCTGGCACCATTTCCCCCTATGCCACTGCCAAAAGGTTAATTCATTTGTCCCAAGGCAATGACAATCTTCAGATCTTTATAATGTAATGTAGATGAAGAGAGGCCTTAGGCTACTCTATACTGTTTTCAATAAAAAGAACTAATTAGAACTGTAACTTCACCCACCATGTGCTGAACCATCTTTGTTGTAGATTGCTTTACTTGGGTTGCAGTGCCATAGGGACTGCCTTTCTCTCTTCTGGGACAAAAGATAGCTTACAATATAAACAATGTATTCAAACTCAGGACAACCCACTTAGGATTTGCGTCTGTGATGCTTCACAACATCAGCAAATATTTTTTTTAAAAACCTTTTCAGATCTTCCTGGGGGGTATATGAATAATTACAGTATAATCACTTTTTAGAGAAAAGGTTACCTTCAAAAATTATATTTTCCAGTTCTGCAGTAATGCAGCAATGGGTTTAGCACTGAAGCACAAAATGCTCACTGCTGGCTCATCAGATTACTACAATTCAGATTAAGAAAAAATGTTTACAGTTTTCTATCCTAGTAACTTAAATTTTTTTTAATCATTTAAAAAAATGATTTTATTTCATTTCACTTCAGGCTCATCTCACCCTCACGTTATGGTTGGTTGAAAAGGCCATGTTTGGTTGTTTCTTGAAGACAGACAGGGATAAGACTTTTATCTTGAAATACTTCAAGGGAACTCTTCCCTTGTTGAGGACTTTAGAACTAGGACACCAAACCTCATTGCTTTTGTGGGAACTTCTGGAATGCTGAGAATGGATGCCACCCAAAAAAAGCCCCTCCCCAGAAGAGCTAATACAAGGGTGTGTGAGAGAGATGGGGGGGGATCACATGTTAACTGTTGCCCTTTTTCTGTATCACAATTGGAGTTACCAGCTCTGGGTTGGGAAGGACCTGAAGATTTTGGGGATGGATCAGAGGCGTTCCTCCCATTGGGCAAAGTGGGCAGTTGCCCTGGGCGCAGCCCTGTGGGGTGCGCAGGTTTGTTTGTGGGATTTTTTGTATTTTTAGCGTTTTTCCATTTTTGGCCTGCAGAGGGCGCAGTTTTTAGGCTAGCAGCACCAAAATTTCAGGGATGTTTTGGGAGACTCTCCTGATGCTATCACTCAGGTTTGGTGAGGTTTGGTTCAGGGAGTCCAAAGTTATGGACTCCCAAAGGGGGTGCCCCATCCCCCATTATTTCCAATGGGAGCTAATAGGAGATGAGGCTACACCTTTGAGGGTCGATAACTTTGGGGCCCCCTGAACCAAACTTCACCAAACCTGGGTGGTATCATCAGGAGAATCTTTTACTGATACCACCCAGGTTTTGTGAAGTTTGGTCCAGGGGGTCCAAAGCTATGGACTCCCAAAGGGGGTGCTCCATCATCCATTGTTTCCAATGGGAGCTAACAGAAGATGGGGGTTGGATTCCAGCATCACTTGTAGGGAGCCCAGATTCTCCTTTGAAACATTGAAAGTGATGCTGTTTCCCCCAATTGGGGGTACTGGATACAACGCCATAAAATGTTGTCATAGCAGTAATAAAACATTTTGAAAGCATTTTGAAAATGTTTTCAAAGAATTATTTCTGCTGTGTGGCATGGCCCATTGCTGTGTTCAGATTTGTGAGTTGGGGCATGTTCTATAATGTGATGGTGACTTTGAAACAACCTGGTGTAAAAAATCATTGCTTGGTCACAGTGGGGGAGGGTGGCTGCCCATGGGGGCGCCAAACTCCAGTTTGCCTAGATACGCCACTGGGCGTAGCTACAAGGGGAAGGGGGGTGCACGTTGCATTGGGCACGCGCCTGGGGGGGGGGCATCAAACTCAGGTTTTGCCCAGGGCTACAGTTTGCCTAGTTACGCCACTGGGATGGATCCTAAGGAGGACAGGTCTGGGAAGGGGAGAGACTTCAATGCGGTATAAATGCCTTAGAGTCCGCCTTTGAAAGCAGCCATTTTCTCCAGGGGAGCTGTCTCTGTTGACTAGAGATCAGCTGTAACTCCAAGAATTCTCCAGGCCACACCTGGAGGTTGGCAACAGTATCCATCTTGCAGGATTGCAGTGTTGCCAGCCCCAGGTTTGGAAATATTTGGAGATTGGGGGGGAGAAGTGGAGCCAGAGGAAGGGGGGTCACGGAGGGAAGGGACTTCAACAGGGTGTTTTTCCAGGTGAACTGATCCCTGTTGCTTGAAGATTAGTTGTCATCCCCAGAGAACTCCAGCCACCATCTGGACATTGGCAACCCCAGGACCACTCCTTAGAGGCAAGAACGAGCATTGGCAGGAATAATAAAGAACCTCCTTTGCCGTCACCCCGATTTCTCCAGAGTGGAAAGAATTCAATATGAACACAACACTTTTGCAGGGTGAAGGAAGGAGCAGGTTCTTTTTGCTTTCTGGGGAGAATCAATCCAAGGGTTAAAGGGAAAGAATCACAATTCCTAGAGAGGCATCAAGAAAGAGCACCACGGGCCTTGCCACATACACTTCCGGTTGTGTGTCCCCCCCCCTTCCGGTTTCCTTCTGGAGAGGTGTGAGTTGCCAGAGAGACTGTGTGCAAGAGAGGCAGCGCGACGTCGGAGCACTTTTACAGGGTTTGTTTTCTAAGCAGATAGATAAGGAATGAAATAATGTTACTTTCCCAAAAAATGCCTCCCATCCAGGACGGCTAAATGAATTCTTGGCTTTGTAGGATGTTGCAACTCCGGCTTTTGACTTTATAGAAGAATCTGGCAGAGGAGGAAGGTGATCAGATGGTCCAAGTGATGCTGTTTGGAGAGAAGGAGAGAGGGCGGGAACAGCTGGACCCAGTTGAGCCAGAAGCAAGGAAAAACCCTCAAGCCATGGAGACTGGGAGTGGAAGGGAGCTGTGGGGAGGAACAGTGCAAAAGTGCCCGGGATACAACGTCCTCCCGCCAGATGTGCAGCGCCAGCAGTTTAGGCACTTCTGCTATGAGGATGCTCAGGGGCCCCGAGAGGTCTGCAGCCGACTCCACTATCTTTGCAGTCAATGGCTGAAGCCAGGAAGGTGCAGCAAGAAGGAGATGCTGGACCTGGTGATCCTGGAGCAATTCTTGGCTGTCCTGCCCCTAGAGATGCAGAGCTGGGTCAGGGAATGTGAGCCGGAGAGCAGTTCCCAGGCGGTGGCCCTGGCTGAGGGCTTCCTCTTGAGCCAGGCAGAGGACAAGAACCAGGACCAGCAGGAGAGATGGGGCACAGGATACAATCAAATACATCGAAAGCCAAATGGATCGCCACTACCCAACCTCTTTCCTATTCCTTTTCTCATCAGTCTTCCCTTTATGGAGCCCCCTTTTCTATTTCAAGTACAGGAATCCATCGCGCAGGAGTGTTACCCTGGAGAGGAGTTTTCAGGTAAGATCAAAAGGATGTCTTTCCCAGGGAGTGTCCTTCTTAAATGTATGTGGGCTGTTTTTATGAACTCCAGTCCTGTGTGGGAAAGGTGCTCTGCCCCAGCTTGTAAATGTATGATCTTCCTGCCTTCTATAAATATTTCTGCCTCTGAACTAGCCCTTGTGCTATTTCTATGAGCCAATGTACTGATAAATTCTTTTCCCCAATGTTCTTTAACAGAAATGAAAAGGACAGAATATCTTTGAAGTACCTATTTGTTTTTCACAGATGGTACCATGAGGCCGATGATATATTCTTTGCCACCTCTCTGTGACAATTCAGCTTCTTTCAAGGCCGATCAGGTAAGTGTGGAACTGCAGATCATGCCCCAGGGTGCCTCCCAACACTTAAGAAACTGTCCCTTTTTCCTTTGGCTGCTGCCCAGCTCACATGACAGAAAATGAATGTATCTGACAAAAGGTTTTAATGTTCTAATATCTGACCCTAGTTCTTCTAGCCTGCCCTTAGAAAGGAGGAAATCACTACATGGCTATGAGGGGAGAGGCTTTTATTTATTTCTCTCTTTTCAGGGTCTGGTGACCTTTGAGGAGGTATCTGTTCATTTCACTGAGGAGGAGTGGACTCTGCTGGATCCAGACCAAAGAAGCCTTCACAAAGAAGTCATGGAGGAGAACTGTCAGAATGTGGTCTCTATGGGTAAGGTTCTTATTTCCCTTGATTCACAAGCACTGAAGTCAGAAATGGCTCCTTCTAAGAAGATCCTTTATAGGGCTTTTCCAATGGAGATTCGCAGTTCTTTCAAGGAAGGGTGAGATTTAAAAAAAACCCTACATAGATATAGCAGTTGGACTGAAAAGTTTCTCAGTTAAGTTTGGGATTGTTAGTAAGACTTCAGTGATTTGGGTATCCATCACCACCTTCATCCCATGCTGGGAGGATTGGGAGGTCTCTTCAAAGGGAGAGGAGCCCTTCGATAGCGGCCCTTCCTGGGGCCCCTTATGCACTGACTATGTCCCTCACAGCAGGTGTCCATTTTCTTCGGATTTGATTTTCCATAAGGCGCACCTTTCCCCCGCTTGAGAACTCATTGTGTCTCAAATCTGTCTGACACCCAGGATTCAAAGAGTGCTTAAAGTCTGACTTTGTTGTCTGTCTCCACAGACCCTGCAGAGGGGACAAATGTATGCTTTCCTTCCTGCGGATTTTCCTTCCTCCACCCCCACAGCAGAAGATCTGCTAGTCTTCCAACTACTTGTTCAGAAGATAGTCAGTGGGAATACCAGTTGTGGGAAAAGTTCCTCCCCCATAGCTCCCACACCAGTATCACCTTGCTCCCCTGCAACCCTACTCCATACTCCCTGCCACATACGGGGCATTTTTCAACTACATCTGCTTGGGCTTTGGTTACATCTTCCTGCCAAGCCACTGGCTCACCCACCAGCTTTTCACACCACTCTGTGGCTGATGCATGAGGGCAGCTGGCCCTGTCAAGTGAACATTTGGAGAGGCTGCACAGGGTGCTTTGGTTGGACATGGAGCAGATGGAAACCAAAAGTAGGAAGCCAGTTAGGGAAGCGGTAGGCCCGTTAGATAACGAAGGAACAAAAGGTATGCTAAAGGATGACAGGGAGATTGCAGAGAAGCTGAATGAATTCTTTGCATCTGTCTTCACCCAAGAGGATGTGAGGAAAATTCCTGCCCCTGAACCAAGCTTCTTAGGAGGCGAATCCGAGGAACTAGCGAAGATAGTGGTAGACAAGGAAGAAGTCCTGGCAGCCATTGATAAACTAAATGCTACCAAATCCCCTAGTCCAGATTGCATACACCCAAGAGTTCTTAAAGAGCTGAAGCATGAAATTGCTAATCTTCTCACTTTAATATGCAACTTGTCCTTGAGACTGGAATCTCATCAATCCTTAAGAAAGGATCTGGGGCGGGGAGCACAGGAAATTATGGGCCAGTCACTAAATCAGTAGAATCTATCATTAAAGTTAAAATTATAAAACATGTAGAAAAACAAGACCTGCTCATGAAGAGTCAGCATGGCTTTTGCAGAGGCAAGTCCTGCCTTACAAACTTACTAGAGTTCTTTGAGGGTGTAAACAGACATGTGGATAAGGGGGAACCAGTGGACATTGCCTACTTGAATTTCCAAAAGGCTTCTGACAAAGTTCCTCATCGGAGACTATTGAGAAAACTCAGCAATGAAGGAATAAGAGGGGAAGTCCTCCTATGGATTAAAAACTGGTTGAGAAACAGGAAGCAAAGGGTGGGTGTAAATGGGAAGCTCTCACAATGGAGAGATGTAGGGATTGGTGTTCCCCAAGGATCCGTTTTGGGACCAGTGCTCTTTAACCTATTCATAAATGACCTGGAAGTAGGGGTGGGTAGCGTGGTGGTCAAATTTGCAAATTATACCAAATTATATAGGGTGGTGAGAACTGCAAAGGATTGCAAAGATCTCCAAACGGACCTTTATAATTAGGTGAGAGGGCTAAGAAATGGCAAATGCAGTTCAATGTAGCAAAATGTAAAGTGATGCACATGGGGCAAAAAATCCAAACTTCACATACACGCTACAGGGGTCAGTGCTATCAGTCACAGGAAAGGGATTTGGGCATCTTAGCTGATAGTTCCATGGGAATGTCAACTCAGTGCATGGCAGCTGTGAAAAAAGGCAAACTCTATGCTGGGGGTAATTTGGAAAAGGAATTGATAGTGAAACTGCAAAGATTGTCATGCCCTTTTATAAAGCAGTGGTGTGACCACACTTGGAGTGTTCAGTTCTGGTCGCCACATCTCAAAAAGGATATCGAGGAGATAGAAAAAGTGCAGAGAAGGGCAACGAAGATGAATGAGGGACTTCCTTATGAGGAGAGGCTGCAGTGTTTGGGACTCTTTAGTTTGGAGAGGAGACGTCTGAGGGGGATATGATTGAAGTCTATAAAATTATGCATGGGGTAGAAAATGTTGATAGAGAAATATTTTTCTCTTTCTCACAGTACTAGAACCAGGGGGCATTCATTGAAAATGCTGGGGGGGGGGGGGGGAATTAGGACAAGTAAAAGGAAACATTTTTTCACTCAACGTGTGATTGGTGTTTGGAATATGCTGCCACAGGAGGTGGTGATGGCCACTAACCTGGATAGCTTTAAAAAGGGCTTGAACAGATTTATGGAGAAGTCGTCGATCTGTGGGCTACCAATCTCTATCCTCCTTGATCTGCGATTGCAAATGGCTTAGCAGACCAGGTGCTCGGGAGCAACAGCAGCAGCAGAAGGCCATTGCTTTCAGATCCTGCCTGTGAGCTCCCAAAGGCACCTGGTGGGCCACTGCGAGTAGCAGAGTGCTGGACTAGATGGACTCTGGTCTGATCCAGCAGGCTAGTTCTTATGTTCTTATGGAAGCCATAGGGGTGGCTGGAAGAGGAGCAGCTGGCTGCTGCACTCAGAGAAGAGGGATATGTTGTCTGAGCCAAGTATGCACCAAAAACTGAAGTATGTCACTAGTATGCTGATGAAACCCAACTGTATCTATTGATGGGCGACCAAGTGGATGCTGCCCCAGTTATTTTGGCCACCTGTCTGGAGGCTGTGGTGAAATGGTTGAAACAATGCTGACTGACGATAACTCCAGTGAATGTGGACGTTCTTTGCCTGGACCAGGGTGACAAGGAAGAAAACTGTTGTCAGGTAGATCGGGTGTGGATAAATGGCCTCAGAGTGACATTTGATGATATCAGACAAAAATGTTGGTTCTTATGTGCCTTTGCAGGGGTCTAAGATACTGTATCCTGGTGGTTGTGCCTGAGCTAGGGATTCCTTTCTCTATGCAGAGGTTCTCTGTACAGTGGAACCTCGGTTTTCATTGCCTTCAGTTTTCATCCTTTTCGGCTTTCATCGATTTTTTCAGTGAAAAATTTGTCTCGGTTTTCATTGATTTGCCTCTGTTTTCATCGTAAGATGCAGGGGGTTGTGGAGAAAAATCACCTGGACAAAGCTGTTGCAGGCCGTGTCTGCAACTTGTTTAATGACAGTGTCTTGCCCCATTTCAGACAAATCTTAAAGAGGCATCAGAAACAGACCTCTTTGGACAGCTTTCTGGTGCAACATTGGTCCACTGGCTCTGAAGCTGGTCCTAGTGTTATTGTTACTGTTTTCAGCATTAAACACTATGTTTATTCACCAAAAATGTGTTTTTGGTATGTTTTTGGGAGTGCCTAGAACGGATTAATTGGATTTACATTGATTCCTATGGAAAAGTTTGCCTCGGTTTTCACCCGTTTCGGTTTTCATCTATTCTTTTCGGAGAGATTACCAATGAAAACCGAGGTTCCACTGTATCTTTCTTCTCCACTTTGGACTCCTAGCCCAATCAGCAGATGGATAACTGTGGATCCAAATACTAACACCTTGTCCTCCTATTGCATACATGTTTCAGGAGTTTAAAAATCTGCCATTCCTTCTTTTTGCCAAGAAGAAAGGCTAGATTTCATACAGCCTGGTTAAAAATCTGAATATTTCTTAGAGTTGGAATATCTGGAAGTAACTACACTTCTTTTCCCCAAAGAAGGACTTCTGGTTCCCAAACCTGATTCCATGTCCTTGGAAGATGCAGGAGATCCACTTGTGCAAAACACAGAAGAAAGAGAGAGATCAGCAGGTATCTTCTTCTATTTATATTGGGAGAAAAGTAGAATATATTTGGGACTAATATAGAAGGATCAGATCGAAACATTTTAAAAACAAGTTTGGGATCATTACTAAAAATCCACTGATTTGGGGATCCGTCACCATCTTTTCTCATCCTGAGAGGATTGTGGGGTCTCTTCAAAGGGAGAGGAGTCCTTAGACAGCAGTTCTTTGTCAGAGCTGCAACAGATGGCATCAGAATGGAATGTTTGATTTTCTGTGCCTTTGAAGGGGGTAATAGCCTTAAGTTCCCTGTTCGCTCCTTCTCCACTTTGGATCACTATCATGATCAGCAGTCTGATCCCTCGTCCCATTGCATTTTTCATTCAGTAGTTTTTTTAAAAAATTGTTCCCTTTTTTATTATTATAACAGACTGAGTTTCAGAGAGCCTGGCTTAGCATCTGATTTTTTTTTCTAAGAGTCAGAATGTCTGGAACTAACTGCTCTTTTGCTTTCCCCCGAAGAAGGACATCTGGTTTACAAACTTGATTCCATATCCATATTGGAAGACATAGGAAATCCACTAGTCCAAAATGCAGAAGAAAGAGAGAGATCAGCAGGTATCTGCTTCTTTTTGTGTTAAAAGTGGGTAGACCTTCTCTTGGAGTAAACCCCTCTCTTGGACTAAACTGGGGGACAAAGTGATTTCTCAGAAAGAAATAGCCAGCATTCTCAATTGTAAAGTGTTCTCAGGAGTTTTTGGGCTGGGTTGTCACTTGTATGCTGATGAAACCCAACTGTATCTATTGATGGGTGGCCAAGTGGATGCTGCCCCAGTTATTTTGGCCACCTGTCTGGAGGCTGTGGTGAAATGGTTGAAACAATGCTGACTGACAATAACTCCAGTGAATGTGGAGGTCATATGGCTGGATTGGGGTGACAAGAAGGAGAGGGCCACCTCCCAGCTCTTGAGGGAGTACAGTTAACACCATTGTTGACCATCATGAGTTTGAAAGTGTTGCTTGATGCCTCCTTGACTACAGAAATTCAAGTTACAAATGCAGTTAAACTGGCATTTACCATCTCCTCCAAGCCAGGTAACTGGCCTCCTGCTTGTCCCACCCTGACCTAGCTACTATGATCTACACAACTGTTTCCTCCAGGCTAGACTATTGTAACTCACTCTACACTGTGCTGCGCTTGAGGCTGACCCAGAAACTGCAACTGTTCCCAAATGCAGCTGCCTGGATCCTTATGGGGACCTCATGGCATGAACACATTTGTCCAGTGCTCTGCTAGCTGCTTTGGCTTCAAGTAGAGTACCGAGTCAGGTTCAAGGTTTCAGTGTTAACCTTTAAAGCCCTGAGTGGTTTGAGACCATTGTACCTGTGGGACCGCCTCTCCAAATACACCCCCAAGAAAGCATCCACAGAGAACAACCTGTAGGTGAATTCTGGCCTGAAAGATACCTGGTTGTTCTCAGGCCCGGAATTAATGGAATACTCTGTTGAAGGAGACGATGGACCTGCGGGACCTCACAAAGGGCCTGTAAGACAGCTGTTCCACCAGAACTATGGCTGAGAGCAACAATGGCATTCTAATAGATCTGGCTTCCCTTCAACCTCTCTAGCTTCCCCCTCTTATTTTAGAAATGAAGGCTATTTGGATGTATGTATTTAATATGGATTTTGTTGTTGATCCTGTTGAAAGCCAGCCTGAGCCAGTCAGTGGAAGGGCAGTCTGTAAGTCAAATTATAAGTAATTAAGAAAGAGAAGCTAGCACAGGGAATAACAGCTGGATTGTTTGTACATCACATTGGAAGAAAATGTTTATACAATGCTTGGCTTTACTCAACATCGACTTATTTATGAGCTGTTTCTAGAGGCAATTCAGAAAAGTCAACAGTGCCCTAAAACATTTACATCATCAACATTAAAATGTAAAGAAGGAAAAAAAACCACTCTAAACTGAAGCATGGTTGAAAAGAAATGATTTATTCTGTTGCTTTTAACATATGAGGGCAGGCTCCAGCGAAGCTTTGGAGTCCACCACTGAAAATCCACCTTTTTTACTGACTGCCAACCTCTGTCTGTAAAGGCACAAACATCAGGACCTGGGAGAGGGACTTTAAAACTGGGGAGGATAGTGTGGAAGAAGGCCTTGTATAACAGAAGGCCTCAGCCCTATTTCTGGCCTTAAAGGTAATAGCAGTGCCCCAGTTGGTCCATCTAAACCACTGGTTCTCAACCTTCCTAATGCCGCAACCCTTTAATACAGTTCCTGTAGGGTTGTGGTGACCCCCAACCCTAACATTTATCCATTTTACAGATGGAGAACACTGATGCTCAGAGTCTTAGGCGACCCCTGTGAAAGGGTCGTTCAACCCCCAAAGGGGTCACGACCCACAGGTTGAGAACCAGTGATCTAAACCAATAACTTCTCTTCTGATTGGCTGTGGTGTTTCAGAGAGAGGAGACTGGATCTGGGATTGTGTTGAGTCCTGGGTAGGTGATACTTTTAAGGGCATCAGGTTTTCCCTTTGCTGATTTCTGTTAATTCTCCCCTGTTAGCTGTCGCTTCTTTTAAGCAGTGGAGGCCGCATTTGTCAGGTTATTCTCTTTAACTGCACAACAACCCTGTGATTCAGAAAATGCTGCAAAAGAGTGATTGGCCCAAGACTACTCCAAAGCTCTGTAGAAGTGGGCCCTCCATAGTTCAGGTTCAAAGCCTTGCTCTACCCTGACTGTTCTGGGTTCAAATCCAGGAGTAGATTTGCCTGAAGTCTCACCAGTCTAGCTTCCCATTTCTCAGAGTGGCACTCCAGAGTCCCTGGAAGGTTTGAAAGAAGGGGAGGAGGGTCAAATCCTCCTGCTAGAATTTGCTGTCCTGGCAACAAGCCTTCAGAGAGATACTGCCCTAAAATGGAGGTTCCACTGAGTCACCTTGCTTCTGATGGAGCTACCCTCCAAGGAATAATCAAAAGCAAATTCGTATCTGGCAGGGTTTCTCTCCCTTTTCAGTGATTCCTTCTCTGTCATTATCCAGAGCCATTAATTGTATTGTATTGTATTATTCGATTTGTATACCGCCTTCCCCCGAAGGGCTCAGGGCGGTGAACAACAGTATAATACCAAACATCAGTAATGCACTTCTTTCTTTGATAGTCTTTTCTCTTTATTCTAGAGGCTGATAGTCCCTGGAATATGTCCAAGGGAGAACCACAGCCATTCTCACTGAAAGAAAAACAGCCAAAAAGAAATTTTGGAATGCAAGAGAATGGAAACGAATTCTCTTCTTATCAGGATGCTGAATCCCAGGTATTTGATACACACTGGAGAATCCAGAGTGGGGATAAACCGTATAAATGCTCAGAGTGTGGAAAGAGCTTTGCTTGGAAGGGAGACCTTACTGGCCATCAACGAATCCACACAGGGGAGAAACCATATATTTGCTTGGACTGTGGATGGAGGTTTGTTCGCAATGCCCATCTTACTGCCCATCGACGAATGCACACTGGGGAGAGACCTTACAAATGCTTGGAGTGTGGGAAGAGTTTTGCTCGGAGTGACAACCTTGCTGCCCACCAACGAATCCACACTGGGGAGAAACCGTATAAGTGCTTGGAGTGTGGAAGGAGCTTTGCCTGGAAGCAAGACCTTACTGGCCATCAGCGAATCCACACAGGGGAGAAACCATATAAATGCCTGGAGTGTGGAAAGAGCTTTGCCCACAATCGCACCTTTACTGCTCATCGGCGAACTCACACTGGGGAGAAACCATATAAATGCTTACAGTGTGGGGAGGGTTTTGCGCATAGTGGGAAACTTGCTGCTCACCGACGAAACCACACTGGAGAGAAGCCATATCAGTGCTTAGAGTGTGGAAAGAGCTTTGCTCGAAGTGACACACTTACAGCTCATCAAAAAGTCCACACAGCGGTAAATGCGTATAAATGCTTGGAGTGTGGAAAAAGTTTTTCTCAGCATGCCAGTCTTACTGCCCATCGATGTACGCACATATTGGAGAAACCATATAAATGCTTTCAGTGTGGAAATACTTTTGTTGAAAAGGAATATCTTGTGAAACACCAAAGAATCCACACAGGAGACACAATATAAATGCATGTGTTGTGGAAAGAGTTTGCTTAAAGTCACACCCTTAATTTTCTTTGTCAAATCCACACTGGAGGAATCTTATATATGCTTGATGTGTGCAAAGACCTTTGTTGGAAGGGAGAATTTACTGTCCATTAATGAATTTACTCAAGGGAGAAACCATCTAATGAAAGAGCTTTTCTTGGAGCGACACACTTACTGCTCATGGACAGATCCATACAGGGGAGAAACCATAGAAATGCCTTCAGTGTGGCTAGAGTTTCATCTACATGAAGTCTGCAGAGAACCTTGTTTCTCATCAAAGGAAAGGGAGCCATACAAATGTTCACTCTGAGCCTGGAGTTTTTGTGGAAAAGCGGGCCAGGATTAAATAGCTGTCGGATTAGTTCTGGGTTAGAATCACAGAGCTGGAAGGGACCATGCAGGCCATCTAGTCTAATCCCCTGCTCAATGCAGGATCAGCCTAGAGCATCCCAGAAAAGTGTTTGTCCAGCTGCTGCTTGGAGACTGCCAGTGAAGGGGAGCTCACCACCTCCCTAGCCAGCTGATTCTACTGTTGTACAATTCTTACTGTAAAAAAAAATCCCCTTATATTTAGTCGGAACATTTCTTCCTATAGTTTGTACCCGTTATTGCAAGTCCTGTCCCCCTGCTGACAGCAGGAACATCTCCCTGCCCTCTCCTGTGACGGACATTTTCAATTCTGAGATAAAACCATTGGAATTCAGTGGGTTATAAAAAATGGGGGACTTGTTGAACCTCTTTTCCACACGAAATGTATGGGATTCCACATATTTTCAGTGTAATCTGAAAGGGGTAAATCTTTCACTTCTACTGTTCAGCCTGCCTTTGACCATGTGATTCTCTCCTAGCATTTCCCCCCCACTTCCTTGACACTCTCAGCAGCCCTTATTTAATATTAATACAGCCAGGAGTTTAGCTGACTTCAAAGGGTGATTAGGTGAATACATGAAAGATTGTGGCTAATAGCCTTTGATGGGCCTACTGGAACCCTCATGTTCAGATGTAGTTTTGCCTACAGTTGTCAGGAAAGGATGATCTCTGAGGCTGTTGGTTCACCCAGTATTTTTTCAGTGCTTTCCTCTGAGGGCAGATCTAAAGTTGCCAGCTGACTTTTGGGAAATTTCTGGAGATTTGGGGATGAAGCTAATGGAGTCAGGACTGGGGAAGGGAAACCTCAGTCGAGTTTAAGACAGTCCATTCTCCACAGAGGGTTTTTCTCCAAGTGAATGGATCAAGAAACCCCATAGCTCAATGTCTATAAATCATAACGAACCATATATTTCATTCTTTCAGACACAATGTATTGCCTGTAAATGTGTTTTCAGATACCACTACAAAGGTGTACTGCAAAGACCAGCATGACCTAATTCCAGTCTCCCTCCACCCCCCAATACCTCTATGTGATCTTTCTAATTTTTTTTCCATTGGTGGTCCCAGCTGTAGTCCCAGATTCCAGTTCCCTCATTTGTTAGGAAGTTCTTTACTGCCCTTTACTGCAGAAGATGATGAAGAAGAAGAGTTTGGATTTATATCCCCCCTTTCTCTCCTGTAGAAGACTCAAAGGGGCTTACAATCTCCTTTCCCTTCCCCCCTCACAACAAACACCCTGCGAGGTAGGTGGGGCTGAGAGAGCTCCAAAAAGCTGTGACTAACCCAAGGTCACCCAGCTGGTGTGTGTGGGAGTGTACAGGCTAATCTAAATTCCCCAGATAAGCCTCCATAGCTCAAGCGGCAGAGTGGGGAATCAAACCCGGTTCCTCCAGATTAGAATGCACCTGCTCTTAACCACTACGCCACTGCTGCTCCTGCATCATGTAGAGAATTTCTATGCCTCTTTTCTGGAGGGCTGCTCAAGGCAGCTCACCACAGAACAATAAAATCAGTCAAAACTGGTAATTGTCAACAAGCCAGGAGATAAAAGCAACACAAAGCAAAAATTGAACCATCTATTAACAGTCTTCAGACAAAGCACGCTGTTAATGAAACCCCTTCGTGAAAAACCTGGGTCAAAAGAAGCTCATTTTTTAAAGGCAACCGGAGCCCAAGGTAGAAAGGAGCACAGAATGGTCCTTTAGTCTGGAATCTTCCATCTACAATGAGACTTTGATTAGCAACTCTTTAAGAGGGGATGGGAAGAGGTTTGAGGGGAGTGTTCCCCCTCCCACAGCAGACAGTACTGATTTTCTTTCTCCTCCCTCCAGTCAACTAAAGTTCACAAGGTTTTCAGTAATCACCCACAGCCTATTCCAGGTAAAAGCAGGATAGTATCCTACCCCCCCACCCATCATCAGCAGAGAGATGCCGTGGTTCAGTGGTAGATCACTCACAGTGCATAGTATGGTGGGGTCACCATAAAGTCTTCGGGGTAGCAACCTACCTGATTGGTTAAGTTTGATCATTTGCTATGCATTTAATTGGTCAATTGCCAATGCGGGCCATTGGTCATAAAAGAAGATCACCGTAACCCTGCTTGCTGCCCAGGCAAACAGATAAACACTCTTAGTGTATACAGTGATATTTAATAGAGCACAGCACAAACCCTCAACCAGTATATCCTATCTAGACTCACTACTCTGTAAGCTATTAGCACACAATACATACAAAACGGCAATCCAGGCACAAATAGGACCAATATACTCTCAAAAAAGTCCCAATACAAGTATAGTATGGAAGAAAATGTGATGAAAATGAAATGAAATCCAGAAGTCCATAGAATCGATCAAATCCAGATATTCTTGGACCAGCACGGTCTCCGTGCACTTGTTCAGCTGCATTAGACAAAATACAGGCACAGGTACACTGAGACCATGCACTTTATTAAATTTCACTGTATACACTGTTTATCTGTTTGCCTGGGCAAACAGTGGTTCTGGTGGGTTTTCTTCCTAACGTTTCACCTGCATCTGTGGCTGGCATCTTTGGAGGTGTATCACAGAGAAAAGTCTGTTTCACACTGTGTCTAAGTGAGAAGGGAAAGTTTAGTGTGGTATATTGTCCAAGTTCCACCCAAACACTTAATGATTGGTTCCCCACCCTGGGACTTGGACAATATACCACACTAAACTTTCCCTTCTCACTTAGACACAGTGTGAAACAGACTTTTCTCTGTGATACATCTCTGAAGATGCGTTAGGAACAAAATCCACCAGACCACGGCCACTCAGCCCGGAAAACCCACCAGAACCAGTTGAATCCGGCCGTGAAAGCCTTCGACAATACAGTGGTCCTGGTTGTTTTACTTCTATACACTGTATCCCAATTTCATTGCTACTGTCATAAAGAAAGATAGTTCATGCTGCACTTGGGTCTTGATTGGACGACATCTGTCTTTGGGACATCTCTTGATTCTGTGTTGGGAGCATGGACAGGTTGTCTAGAACACCAGTTTTGAACTTTGAATCTCTGATTGGTGTGAGTTAAATCAGGTGGACATCTGGATTTCAAGAACCAATGCTTGTAAATGTGCTTAGGTTAGTTATTTAGTTTTAGTAGTATTTCTTTACTGCTTATATTGTACATTGTGTATTTCTGCACATCCCTTTAATAAATGCTGTTCACTGTATTTTGTAGTGTTCTTGGGGTTAGGAGCACCAGTCTGAATCAATTACTTCAGCTTCCATTGGCTACAGCTTTCAGAGTAACTTTTTCTAAACTCAACTTGCAAATTTCTTGATCTTAGACAGGGAAGGGCTAAAGACCGGGTCCCTTGGTCTCTGGCTGCTGAGTTAGTAAAGGGACTGGTGGCAGTGAGGATTTGCCACCGTGTAGTCGACCCACGTGGTCAGCGTAAGAACGAGACGAGACGCGGAGATAACATCTGGTGGAGATCGCCAGCAGCGGGAGCCGAGGTCGATGTTCTAGCTTGAGTCTCCCACGCGTGCCGGTTCCTGGCACCTTTTATTGTTGTTATTCTATCGGGGGGGGCGTGTGGGAGGGAGGACCGGGGGGGGGGGAGTTCCGGGAGAGCGGGGAGGCGGGAGGTCGGGAGATCATCATGTGATGCATGATCTCACCTGGCTACGTGCGGAGAGGAGCGTAAGCGTCTGAGCCTAATCCTCACCTGGGGGCAAGACCATTGTCCCTGCGCCCGGTGACTGAGCCAGACAGTTCATGACCCGTGACTCATAGGGGGATGAGGAGTGGGGGTGCGGTGCGACCAGAAGGCCGTAGGTCCGTTGGCGTTCCAACGTTCTACCACGGTGCTGCTGGGTCAGCAGTGCATTACTACACACCGCTTTGTGGCTTTGTTTCTGAGCTGTCCGACACCCTTATTTAAAGTCTTTGACACCTTTTGTATGCCAAGCAGATGCCATGGACCCAGGTCTGTGGGAGAGGGGAAATGGAGCACTGCTATCTGGCTCTCTGATATACACTGGCTGAGTGAAAACAGTCTGGCACAAAAACATGCTTGAAAAACACATATCCTCATGATTTTTGCACTAAGTTATCCCAAAATCACCAGCACATCACAGTTGAAGCCTCTGGCCACATATCTGAACGCCACAATCACACATCCCTTGTTTCATGGTGCCACAGTGGTGCAAAAACATGTTTGAAAAACGTGGATCCTCGTGGATCCTCATGATTTGTCCACTTGGTCATCCAAAAATCACCTGCACATCACAGCTCATACCCCTAGACGCATGTCTGAATCCAATAATCCTGCATCCTATGCTCCATGGACCGTGGCGTCACAAAAATGTGGTTAAAACACACGGATCCTCATGATTTTTGCATTTGGTCATCCCACAATCACCTGCACAATCCAACTCATGCCCCTGGCCACATATCTGAACCCAATAATCACGCATCCCATGCTCCATGGCGCTGCAGTGGCACTAAAACCTGTTGGAAAACATGGATCCTCTTGAATCCTTATGATTTTTGCACTAAGCCCCCCCCCCCCAAATCAGCATCAAATCATAGCCCAAGCCCCTGGAGGAGAAAGGCCTCAGCCTCAGCTGAATATAATACCATAGAGTCCACCCTCCAAAGCAGCCATTTTCTGGCGTAATTCTGGGGGATCTCCAGCTCCCATCAGGAGATTGCCACTCCTAGGCTTGGCAGCAACCTCTGGGTGACTTGATGTCACCCAACTTGCATGACTCAAGAAGGCCTGACTGTCTGCTCCTATTCAACATCAACCCCCCTATGCAAGCCAGGGTGGTGAAGTCGTTAAAGCTTCACTGTAGGATCTGGAAGACAAAAGTTTGAATTTCCATATTCCCAGGGATGCTCACTAGGTGATTTTGGAACATTCGTACAAAACCTGGAGATCTTCACATACACGCTACAGGGGTCAGTGCTATCAGTCACAGACCAGGAAAGGGATTTGGGCGTCTTAGTTGATAGTTCCATGGGAATGTCAACTCAATGCATGGCAGCTGTGAAAAAGGCAAACTCTATGCTGGGGATTATTAGGAAAGGAATTGAGAATAAAACTGCAAAGATTGTCATGCCCTTATGTAAAGCAGTGGTGTGATCACACTTGGAGTACTGTGTTCAGTTCTGGTCGCCACATCTCAAAAAGGATATCGAAGAGATAGAAAAAGTGCAGAGAAGGGCAACGAGGATGATTGAGGGACTGGAGCACCTTCCTTATGAGGAGAGGCTGCAGCATGTGAGACTGGCTTTTCCCACCATCATCTTCCACAGGGTCCGTGGTTGGAGACCCCCAGAGATTGAATCTGGAATTTTCTGCATGTGAAGCCAACCTTCAGCCACTGAGCCACAGGCTCACCCATCCCTTGATCTCCTGGCTCAAGCGTTTGGAGATCTGGGCAAACTAGGTCTTACTCTTTGCCACCCTTCTATTCCCATTTGTCAGAGAAAAAACAAGAGCTGAATAATGAACCTTTATGTACTTATTCAAAATGGGGGGAAACAGAAGTTTATCTGATTGGTTTTAGTTATTTTTAGCACCTGTATATTGAATACAGTAAACCACACAGTAGCTAACACTTTAAAGTGTTAAGTGTTTCCAGTTATTCAAAGGGTTTCTGATCAGTGCTTTAAACAGCTGTGCTTTGTGTTGCAAATTTCTTTCTTGCAAAGAAACTCTTTTATGGGACACTATGAAAGACACACACACACAGAGAGAGAGAGAGAGAGAGAGAGAGAGAGAGAGAGAGAGAGAGATTTAAATAGCCTCCACTTGCTTACTATCTTCATAGCTTGCTGTCCACACAGACTTGGGGGGAGGCTCTGTCCCTGAGCTCTTTCAGGGCTGACACCCAAGTGGAATTTGTCCCTATTTTTCACTACAGTTGGTTTTGATGGATCTTCCTCCGTTGCTTTTCTACCGCATTATTCCAGGGTTCTTCATAAGGGAGAGGCTTTATTCCATTCTTCATCTAAGCTCCGCTTCCCCTTCTTGGAAATACTGGAGGGATGGATGTCATTGGTGTGACCCTGACATGGTTTCCAAAACCTGGCGGAAAGGGATCCAGGCAACAAGGGGTGGCCTTTATAGATCCCAAGCTCTTCCCCTTGCTAACACTTATAGAAGTCACTGGATTTCTATGATCCTTAAACGGACCAGGCCTTCTCCTCCTTCTCGAGCTTTCTAGTGTCTCAGCTCCATTCCCAGAGCCTCTTTGGTTGGGTCTAAAGTGGAGGTGACAACTCTGCCCCTTGAGTGTCAGTCACAAGACCACGCGATTCAGTTGCAAAAAGGCAAATGGTTGAAAAATCAGTGAAAGTTTATTACCAGAGCTCTTACAACTAGATCTAGTTGGGTCCAGGACAGCTTTTGCTAGCAATACATTCATTTTTATAATGATACGTCAACAAGCAGCATTGAATTAATGATTGGCTAATTAGTATTTCACCTCCTCTTTCTTCCTGTCTATGTCTTGTCTAAATTTGGATGTGTTCCGGTATACGTGGTTGGCGACCAGTATTGTTGGCTCTAACTATCGTTTGAGATAGTTACATGTCACAAAGTTCCCTGGGGAGGGGGGTCAGGAGGAGAAGAGAAGCAGGTGGCTTTTCTGAGAATCCCAGGAACACAACATCAAAGAGTATTTCTAAGAGAAACTTGTGTGGTTTTGACACCTCTAGTACAGGATATAGATAAGCTTGGTCTCTGCAAGGCAAGAAGTTTGCGGTCAGGGCATCTTAGCACGTTTGCAAAAAGAATGCTTTTCAGAAAATAAAATGCTTTTCAAAGTTTTTTCTCTGTAGGTTTCGGCTTAGCAGAGAGGCCTTTCAAAAAATCACAATGTTGGGGTTCACCTTACAGAGGGATCTCCCCATTTCTCGGAGGAAAGAAACTTCCCAGGAGCAGAAAAAGGCCGCCACTGCCAGCTCCAAGAAGCCCAGTGAATCTGCGCCAGGGTTCCTGCTTGGGGAGAGGCTTCCGGGGAGTGGGGGAATAGAATAGAATAGAATAGAATAGAATAGAATAGAATAGAATCTTTATTGGCCAAGTGTGATTGGACACACAAGGAATTTGTCTCCAGTGCATATGCTCTCAGTGTACATAAAAGAAAAATACATTTGTCAAGAATCATAAGGTACAGCACTTAATGATTGTCATATAGGTCTAGTAAGCAATCAGGAAACAATCAATAGTAACGAAACCATAAAATGTAAAATCATAAAATAAAATGAATTAAAATGAAATGTCAGCACAGGCTATAGTCATACAGTCATAAGTGGGAGGAGATGGGTAATAAGAATGATGAAAAAAGTAGTGCAGTAATTATATAATAAATATATAATAAATAGTTTAACATTATCGAGGAAATTATTTGTTTAACAGAGTGATGGCATTCGGGGAAAAAAACTGTTCTTATGTCTAGTTGTCAGAAGGGCAGGCAAGAAGGAGACAGAAGGGCAGGCAAGGAGGGACCATTACCAGAGGTAATAAAAGACTATTGATGGGACTGGTGTTTCTCCTCCTTTCCCAAATGTTTCTGGCCCCCACCAGCCATCCTCCCTCCCTCTCCCCTATTTAACCTCACCCTGCCCCTTTTCCTTCCCAAAGCAAATGCAAAGCCCATTTTGCAGAGGGAAGGGAAGGGAATGGAAGGGGGGGGGGGATTTGCTTTGCATCCCCGAGGGAGGGGCGACGCTTCCCTTCAGCGGACGGGGTCTCCCCACTGGCTGCCGCTGAAACTGAAGCTAGCGAGTCTGAATTCCTAGAGATGCCGCCAGAGAAAGGGATGGGGAGGCCTCTTCTTTCTTTCTCGGCATGCAGCAGCAGCAGCAGCAGCCTTCTGAGTGAGTAAAGGGGGGGGGGTCCCTGGGCGCGGGGGGGGGGGGGGGGGGAACCGAGGCTAGGAAATTTGGCGTGGATGGAAAGGAAGGGAGGTCAGAGGTGGGCCCCGATCCTGGAGAGCCTCCCCACTGCAAAGCGAGGGGGGCTTCTCCATCTGCGGCTCCCCTTCCTCCTCTTTGCACCTGGATGGGCGAGGGGAAGAGGTGATCCATTGCAGAGGCCTCTCGAGGGATCAACCTCTGCAGGATGGTTTGGGAGGGGGTGTCAAGGAAAGGCAGGTGTAAGAAGAGGGGGTTGGAGGGAGCGTTTGGAGACAGATCTCCCCCATCATGTTCTGTTCAGGACGAGTGGCTTCTTCCTGCGTGGGGGGGGGGGGGGGGGGGGTTCCTAGGTATGCAGAAGAGTTTGTGAATTGATAGAAAAGGGTCTTCCAGAGCCTGTTTGCTACCCCAATAGGATTCAGCTGCAGGAGCCACTGAAGATAGAAATCTGTTGAACATTATTTAAGGGAGAGAGAAAGGACAAAGGAGCAGGGGGAGTGGAGACAGTGGGCACCCCCAGCCCCTAATCCCCCAATGCAGGATATTATGAGCTTTTCATGACTCTAACCCAGAGTTCTGCTGGTGGATTTTTTACAGATCTGTTCCTAAAAAGACTGACACCCCCCCCCCCCCATACACACTCAGCAAGGATGCTTTGTAGCAAAGGGGGCAGAGACTGTTATTGTCCTTCTGTAACCCTGAGTCAGCTGGGGGGAAAGGTGTAAAGAGTTGGGGTACTCCCCATGAGGAAAAAGGCACAATCTTCCCAGAGTGTTTGGAGGAGCTGAAAGTGCATGTTGCTGACCTGCACATTCATATTTGATGCAAGAAACTCCTGAATGTTGTTGGGGGGGATGCAAGAAACTCGTGAAAAGACAGCACAGATGACACACCAAGGCAGAGCGGAGCTGCAAGTCTATGAATCCTCAAGGGACAGATTAGACAGAAGTAAGAAAACAAGCTGGAACTAGTACATGTTGATTATTGTTTTAGATTTTACATTGCTGTTTTGTGTACTGTGTATTATTGTGGGAAAAAAAATTTTTTTTTGAAATTTTGAATTGTTTTTCCTATCAATGGACATGTCGCAAGGTGGGAACACACTGTCAAAGACATGAACTCCCTTAGTTCTTTAATAAAAATTATTTATTTGATATCCTGCTCTGAATTAAATAGAGGTAATACTTGGCTGCGGGGGGGGGGTGACCTTAGAGGTGGGGGGTATACATGGTGAGATGCAATTTCTCGTTCCCCTCTGCCAGAAAAGTCCTCCAAAGTAATCAAAGACAAGTTTATCTATGTCAGTGGTGGCGAACCTATGGCACGGGTGCCAGAGGTGGCACTCAGAGCCCTCTCTGTGGGCACGTGCAACAGAGTCACCCCCCCCCCACACACACACACACATCTAGGCTGGCCTGGGCCGCTGGGCTCGATTATTAGCATTAAACCTAAGACCTAGTTTGGGGAGGCAGTGTAGGTAACCCTGTTAAGCGCTGTTAAACCCCACTGATTTTCGTGCAAAGAACTAAAGCACGATCCTTTACCTGGGAGTAAGCTCGGTTGCTGGCAATGGGGCTTGCTTCTGAGCAAACCCTCCTAGGGTCGTGATTCACCTGTTGGAAGGAGTTGCACGGTTGCTTCAAAGCAAAGCCACAGACTATCATCAAGCTTACTCCCGAGTAATGCACGCCTCGGAGCCAACCGCTTTTTAAAAAACTAAAACCTCAGCATTCAGGTTAAATTGCCGGGTTGGCACTTTGCGATAAATAAGTGAGTTTTGGGTTGCAATTTGGGCACTCGGTCTCGAAAAGGTTCGCCACCACTGATCTATGTAATATAGCAAAATGGTATTGCAAACCATAAGATGCACTTCTGTTTTGACCCACCATGTATTTCCATTCTCTTTTGTTTTCCTTGCAGCGCATTTCACTGTCAGAGATGACCCACTAAAAGGGGAAGGAGATGGAAGAGCACAACCCGGAAGGACCTGGACTTGGCAAGAGAGCAAGGAAAGGCCCCTATCTCATCCAAGTGGGGAGTGCTGTTGAATGCTGGGAAAGATCTGGACCAGAGATCTGGAATCAAGACCCCCTGAACTCAGAAGTAATTTGCCGACATTTTCAGCAATTCCACTACCATGAGGCTGATGGGCCCCGAGAGGTTTGCAGCCAGCTCCATGCACTTTGCAACCAGTGGCTGAAGCCAGAGAGCCACTCCAAGAAGCAGATCCTGGACCTGATAATCCTGGAGCAGTTCCTGAGCATCCTGCCCCAGGAAATGCAGCACTGGGTCAGAGGATGCGGGCCAGAGACCAGTTCCCAAGCGGTGGCCCTGGCCGAAGGTTTTCTTCTGAGTCAGGCAGAGGAGAACAGGCAGGCAGAACAGGTGAGGGCTTGTCTTTCCAGGTATGTCCAATTCAAGCAACAATGTCCAACCTTTTCCTAAAACTTCCCTGCCCAATATTTGTCCAGGTAATCATCCAACAAGCTGCTTTAGCAGCCACTTCTTATAAGAAATTCTTCTTCCCTCCATATAATTTGGTAGTGTTGAAATAAAATCCGACTAGTTCTGCTGGTAGAAGGGCGCAGAGTCTGGGTGTGTGCAGGATCCATTCCATGGTGTCTTCCATTCTGTCTCTTGCCTTCCTCCCTCACTGCTGTTTCAGATGTGGGATCCAACTGTGAAGACGGTAGCTAAGTTACCTGTTACAGAAGGCTGCCTGCTGGAGGAAGATCAATGGGCCCAAGTGCAGGAATATGCCCAAGATGCCCCTTCACACGGTAAGGACTCACTGAGCCCGGATGGGATTGGGGCACCAAGTGAATTTGATGATCAGGGAAAAAAAATGTTCCTTCATTCTGGAGATTAGGCCCCATTCCGCATGGGCCACAGGAGCGGCGGTGTACCAGCATACTTGATGCCGGTGCACCCCCAAGGGCTGTTCACACGCTGTCGTGCAAACGACCCCGGTGCCCCTGCTGCCTGCGGGGCTGCCTTCGCAAGAGGCCCACCGCTTTAGTTCCCTTCTTACCATTACTCAGCTGCCATCGCCCTACAGAGGCCAGGGGACACACCCCCGTGGCCATGGCGGCGCCTCTGGGTCGGAGGCCAGGAGGCGTATCCCCTGGGCTCTGCAGGGCAACAGCAGCCAAGAGAAGGTAAGAGGAAAACTAAAGCAGCATGGGGAAAACGACGGCATCAACCGGGTGCCATTCGCTCGGCACCCAGTGATGCCGCCTTTTTTCAAAAGACTCGCTCGTTGAGCGAATCAGAAAAACACCATTGTGGCTTCGCTCCAGCTGCAGTGGCTGTGTGAAGTCCTCCCCCACAATGGTGTTTTTACCGGACCCATGCCGGTCTTTATGGCCCATGCAGAACGGGCCTTTGTGGTTGAGGCTGAGGAGGGCAGAATTTGAGGAGAGGCCTCAGCCAGAGGCATGTCTGGGGAAATGGCACCTGGGGACAACTCCTTCTCTGGGCACCCCCCGCTCCCATCCCCCCATGCTCAGGGGGTGCTCTGGGGCGCTGAGCCACCTCCCACCTCCCTGCAGGCTGGCTTTTGAAAGGAGGCTGGGGTTTAGGGGGGCATGGCTTGGGGGCACTGAGCTTTTGAAAGCTGGCCTGCACGGAAGCCAGGGGGCAGTGCTTGTGGCAGGACCCGGCGCCCCTGAGCCATGCCCCCAAGCGTTTGGATCCCCATCTTTCTGTGGAAGCTCACTGGCTGATTTTGGACCAGAGATATACCAGAGAGATACTTTCACCATAGCCTACCCCATAGGGTTGTTGTACAGGAAAAAAAGAGATGAAATCAATGTAAGCTTCTTTGGTCCTCACTGTGAAGAAAGGTGGGGTAAAATTAGGTTAATAAATAATGAATGTGTCTGAATATGGGAGGCAGATAAAAGGTAGGGTGGTGAATGTCTGAGAAGGACAGAATTAGTCAGGGAAAGAGGATATGAGGGAATGTCAGGGGGAGGGAAAGAGGAAGTA
The DNA here is from genome assembly GCF_021028975.2 of Sphaerodactylus townsendi. Classification (NCBI taxonomy): domain Eukaryota; kingdom Metazoa; phylum Chordata; class Lepidosauria; order Squamata; family Sphaerodactylidae; genus Sphaerodactylus; species Sphaerodactylus townsendi. The sequence goes on from NC_059427.1 coordinate 5,406,799, forward strand.
GTGTAGGGTTGAAGATACATGGAAAAGTGAAGTGGCACCTTAGAAGTCCTTGAGGATTCCTTATCAGACCACTGGGCCTGCCCAGTGGCAACACAACTGGGCCACAGATTTCCTAGGTAGAAGTTACTGCATCTGACTAAAAACCCAGATGTGACATTAGTGGGTATGTGAATGCTATGGAAACTCATTGATATTAGCCTGAGTTTGCATAGGTGCTAAAGTCACGTCTGGGTTTTTGGCCAGAAGTGATGGCAAGGTTCCATGTGTCGTCATTTTTACCTCCCTCTTTCTCTTGCACCAGCCTGGACTCGAGGACATTTGCAAGGGCCCAGCCAGGGGCAGAATAGCATGCCTGGGTGTTTGATTTGATGAAGCAGAGGTGCTCTCATATTTTTGAGCTCTGGAGTTCTCAGTGTCACAGAAGTCTGAAACATGCCAATGGCATTCATAGCCCCCAAAGACTCATGGGTGGCTTGTGTTTCTCTTCCACTTCTCCCAAAACTTATTGCATAGGGCAAGATTTCACAGCCCTGGAAACAGGGGTGCATGAAGCATGATTCACAAAACAAACAGAATAGGAAGTGGAGGCTAATACCCTTTGTTGCAATTCTTTCTCCCTCACAGGCAGTGAAGAGACAGTGTTGATCCATTCTCTTCACGGAGTTGTGGAAACAGCTGTTGCACCTCTAGTCCAGGTAGAGAAGATGAGCGGGGGCAGTCGGGGTCCCCCCTCCTTTGGGGGGGGGGCTTTTCTCCTGCAGCTGGTGCTGAGGGGCACAGGCAAGAGTCTCTAAAAGCCACTCCTTAGTCACATCCCCAGTTCTTCATTAGGCACTCTCCCAGATATTCCCTCCTAAAGTGCTGTCTCTGCTTGGCATGATTTCTGACGAGGGACTTAGATATGTTTTTTCCTTTCAGTCTCCAGTCTCCTTTGAGGATGTAGCTGTGTGTTTCACTGAGGCAGAGTGGGCTCTGCTGGATCCAGACCAAAGAGCTCTCTACATGGAAGTCATACTGGAGAACTACAGGAGTTTGGCTTTTCTGGGTAAGCATTTCTCATAAGTGGCAAAAGGGAAACTGCTAGCTTTGGGATAATGCATGAATCAAAATTTTGAACAGCCATCCATTGTATTGAGGTCTGCTCTGCTACATTCTCCCATTTCGAGGCCTCAGGGTGTGGGGTGATAGCAAAAACAATATTCAGCATGGCCAGACAGAGCAACCCAAGCCACCTGATTTGCCCAGAGCAACCCAAGCCAAACAGGGTGTCCTGAAGCCACTGTGGGACAAAGAGACCCTCAGAAACATTCTCTGTTATTACCCAAATTAGTCTGGTCAGTTTCTTTTTGGTTGGGTAATTAGCTGGAAGCAGACCTGCAATGCGAGGGGTGGGTAATTTGGGAAATCACCTATTTATAAAGCGGTCACTCCCCAAAGAAATCCACTCAAAAACCTGAACTGAAGGAGAATTTTAGTGACAGATTAAAAATAATAAAATTACACACACAAGTTTGCAAACGCACACAGAGTGTTTTGAGAAACCTAGGATATATAGAGCTGACCAATAGAGGGAATAGAGGAGGGCGTTAAGTGAAGATTATGTTTACTGATGCAGAAGAGATCCAAGGAATCGAGAGACAGCAGCCAATACTCCTCACAGGAGATTATGTTGGGCAGAAGGATAGAGGTCCTAGGGCAAATTGCCAGAGATCTAGGAGGTCTAATTATAGGGAAAAATTGACCCTCTGGCTATGAAAGAAGGGCAGTCTCCCTGGAACAAAGCAAAGTTCCATTCCCAGGCATAGGCAATGCTGTGGAAAATGGCTTGATTAGATTAAGATCTGGGAGCGCCCAGCTCTTGATAAGGTTTGTGCTGCATTGATGAAATTAAGACCAGAGGTATTCTGTACTTATCTGATTAAGATTATCTGATTATCTGAGTACTTATCTGATTAAGATGGATGAACTCTTGAATCGGTGTAGCCAGCTGTACGTAGCAACACAATGCCTCTTTTGATATATGTAACCAGCTCTGTTATATGTAACCACTGCCGTCTATGCATTCTTTCCTTGACCTAAGCTTTATGGCTTTGCATGCTTTGTAGTAAAGTAGGCCTCACCTGTGCCATGAGAAAAGAGTTATGACTATTATCTTGCTGTGGGCAGGAGTCCAGGTGACTCCTCTGCTATCTGTCACTGACTGTTGGGCTGGGCACACTCGCAGTCTCGGCCCCAGATGCTGTCTCTGGGAATTTGGGAGGGGAGATCCTTGGGGGATATATGGGACCAGAGATGCCAGTTTCATTAAAATGGACTTTGCCAAGTGTTAAGCTTGACTACTTCATCAGTAAACGCTGCTGAATGTCATTTCGGAGTTTGTTTATTGGGCTGTTTCCACGACCTAACACATTCCAAGTCTGTATGAACTTGGAATGTTAAAACAAAGAAGCTCTGGAGAGTAGATGGCTCTCTAATAGTTGACAGGAAGTTTAAAATAAATTAATGTTTGGGAGAAAAGGGTGAAGTATGAACAAACGATGGAGTTAGGGTTTGGTATTTCTAAGTTTATAAGGTCAGGGCCAGGTGTACCTTCTCAAGGTAATGCTGCGGTTATCCAGATTCACTGATCCTTTGGGGAAGGATGCTATGCATACTTGATTCAGGAGGGAGAAAGATTGATGTCATGTATCCAGCAGACTCGCTTGATGTTAAAGCACTTGAATTAAGATTTGGTGTCTATTTTATCCTTGCTCTGTTCCTTGAGTCTGAATGGTCTATAATATCAAGAAATGACTGATTCATCCTTCAAAAATGCTCTTCAGGGGCTGCCATATTCTCAAATATGGGATATTCCAGGGAAAGGTGGGAGGGGGTTACTTTAGAACAGTCAAGTTAGAGGAGGCCAAAGGTCTTTTCCTACAGCCATCACATAGATGTCTTCGGGCCTTTCTTGTAAAGGACCATAAAGGAATTTTACACAGTGGAGAGCAGCTGCACACCCCCACCTCCACATACAACCTCTTCAGGCAGGTCCAGTAAGGCTATTACTCACTGCCAACTCTGAGGGAATTTTGTTACTACTGTGAGGAGATCTCACTTTTCCCTCCAAAACTGTTTACTCTAAACAGGCTGGCTTGGGCATTCTAAAAGAGACTCCATGAGGTTTATTAACAATCAAACAAAGTTGGAACATGTAATTACAGAATTACTAGAATAGATGTTAGAAGCTTTTCTTTTTCTTAGGCAGAATAAATATTTTGTTGTTATAGACAGTTAATCACCTTAGTTGTTACAGATAGAACGTTGACTCAGTTCAAACAAATCTTCCTTCACTAAATTACTTTCTTCAGGGAAAACCTTCCTTTCACAGACTCAGGCAAATACTTAAACACCTTACTTTTCCCACTAAAGAGTGTCACACTGGGCTACACAGAGCAGACTCTGGGGTTTCACCGCTGAAGCACACTCCTGACTCTGCCAATTATATAATACACATCCTTAGAGACGCTCTGGTCCCATATCTGGTCCCATATCTGCAGAGACCTATAACCAAGCCCTCCGTGTGTTTTTGTTTCTGTGATTAGGTTTCCTTTGGACTTAAGACTCAGGTATACACAACCTGGCCTTTCCCAGTCCTTCAGCAAACCTTGGCTATCTACCCCATGGTGAAGCAACGTTCTCTTTCTCTCGGCTCTGAGACTTCTTCCTGTTTGAACTGCTCTTTAAAATTACCGTATATACTCGCATATAAGTCAACTTTTTTTCAGCTCATTTTTTGTGCTGAAAAAGCCCCCCTCGACTTATACGTGAGTGAGGTGTATTTAAAAAAAATATTTTAGGGTTTTAATTTTGTCGGCCTCCAGGGAGCGCAGTTTTTAGGCTAGCGACACAAAAATTTCAGGCTATCATCAGGTGACACTCCTGATGATACCAGCCAGGTTTGGTAAAGTTTGGTTCAAGGGTCCAAAAGTTATGGACCCCCAAAGTGGGTGCTCCCATCCCGCATTGTTTCCAATGGAATTAAAAGTAGTCGGGGCTACCCTTTTGAGGGTCCATAACTTTGGACCCCCTGAACCAACCTTTACCAAACCTGGGTGGTATCATCAGGGGGGTCTCCTAAAGATACTCCAAAATGTTGGTCCTGCTAACATAAACATTCCTCCCCTGACAGGCACCCTCAAATTTCCCCCAGATTCTCCCTTTAAATCACCCCCCCTTCTGAGTGGATTTAAAGGGAGAATCAGGGCTTACCAGTAGCTGCAGCATTTCCCACCTCGACTTATATGCGAGTCAATAAGTTTTCCCAGATTGTTGTGGTAAAATTAGGTGCCTCGACTTATATGCGGGCCGACTTATACACAAGTATATACAGTAACCCTTTTTCTGCAGTTCATTACACTTGTGCTCCCCACAACTGCTACCTTTTCCAAAAACCATGGGGGTCCCCTATGAACTGTGGGGTTCAGTTAGTGAAGTCCTGGCTTCTTCTTTCCCATCTCCAGCAAAACAAATTCATCACAGCTAGATGTAAACTCTTTGGCCAGTTGCAGGACTGGATATTGTGGTAACTTCTTCCAGAGAACCAGTTTGGTGTAGTGGTTAAGAGTAATGGACTCTAATCTGGAGAGGGGGGGTTGACTCCGCACTCCTACATATGAAGCCTGCTGGCTCCCCTTATACCAGTCACATAGCTTTCTGAACTCTCTCAGTTTCTCTTATCTCACAAGGTGCTTATTGCTGGGAGAGAAAAATAATATGATTTGTAAGCTGCATTGGTAAAGGTAAAGAAAAGCAGGTAAAGAAAAGCAGGGTATAAAAATCTTCTCATATTCCTTCTATTTCATCATCAACAGCAGAGATTCAAAAGAGCTGCACAACAAGTGATTCTTTCCCACTTTGCCTTATTAAAGTACATTCAAAGAATTTGGGGAGCGGAGGGAAAAGCAAAAAATATTTTTTTTAAACTACTTTGGTGGAGTTAGGCTGGGGTTAAGGTGAGACCAGAAGCCCACAAAGGAGGCGAAGATCTGATCAAGGAAATGCACACCCATTAATAAGCAGTATCAGATGGGTATTTTGGCTTCTTGTATAGGTGTTGAGTGAACCTGTTTCTTTCTTCCATCAGGACATATAGAGGAGAGAATTGGGGGAATCAAGGGGTTCTGTGTGGAAAAAGCCAAGGGTGAAGACTCCAAAGAAAATTTTGGGTTTGGAGATGGACTAAAGAGACAAGTGGGAATCCATGCAGACAAGAGGTGGGATGAGCCCATTGCATCCCAAAGAGTAGGTTTATGTGAATATCCAGTCCTACAAGAAGCGTCAAACAGGACAAAAAAGTGTGAGGGCCTCTGTGCTAACCAGAGAATCCACTCTAAGGAAAACAAAAATGAAAGTGGTGCCTTTGGAAAGACCTTCCATAACAATGTGAGTAGCATTTCCAAGAGACATATTCCTGCAGGAGAAAAATCTTATGATGGCGTGCAGTGTGGAAAGACCTGTTGGAAATCAGCCCTTACTTCACATCAAAGAATTCACGCAGGTGAGGAGCTGTATAAATTGTTAGATTGGAAACCAAGCTTTCTGATGTAGCAAGCTTTCATGAATCCTTCAATGCACAGCAGGGAAAATTCACTAAAATATTTAGTGTGTGGATGGAATTTCTAGGGAAGATCAGACCTCCTTGTATGGGTGATAATGGGATCTCTCTTTTTATTCCTACAGGGGTTGAGCAGAGGAATGAAATTGATGAGGAAGTGCATCAACTATTACCAGCAAAAGTCCAGAATGAAGATTTGAAACAAAACATCATGAATCAAGGCAGACCAAAGAGACAAAAAGGTAGTCATATAGTTGAGAAGAGGGAAAAATCATTATTGGCCAAGAATGTGATATCCGTGAAGTAATTCACATGGTGGAGGAATCTTATAAGTGCTTTGAGTGTAGGATGAACTTCTCAGATCAAACCCAATATGAGATCCATCTGCAACTGCACATTGGAAAAAACACCCACCAATGCTTGGAATGTGGAAAGAGCTTCCTTTACGGAGCAGAGCTCCTTAGGCATCAAAGAACACACACAGAAGAGAAACCTTACAGCTGCTCAGAATATGGCAAGAGATTGTCACAGAAATCACACATTGTTCAACACCAAAAGATTCATTCAGGAGAGAAGCCATTAATCTTTTTAGAGAGTGGAAAGACCTTCACTGATGAAAGAAAGGGAAATGGACATATTCCAAAAGACAGTATAATGAAGGGTCGTAAATGCTTTCGGTGTGGGAAGTACTTCAAATACAGATCTCAGCTCCTTATGCATCAAAGAATACATACAGGAGAGAAACCTTTTCAGTGCTCAGAGTGTGGAAAGAGATTCAGTCACAGTAGTAGTCTTCAAATGCATCAAAGAACTCACACGGGAGAGAAACCTTTTGAATGTTCACAGTGTGGAAAGAGGTTCCGTCGGAATGGCCATCTTCAAGATCATCAAAGAACCCACACAGGGGAGAAACCTTTTGAATGTTCACAGTGTGGAAAGAGATTCAGTCAGAGTGGCATTCTTCAACACCATCAAAGAACCCACACAGGGGAGAAACCGTTTGAATGCTCAGAGTGTGGAAAGAGATTTAGTCAGAATGGAAGTCTTCAAAAACATCAAAGAACCCACACAGGGGAGAAGCCTTTTGAGTGCTCAGAGTGTGGAAAGAGATTCAGTCAAAGTAGCAGTCTTCAACATCACCTAAGAACTCATAAAAATGAACAACTTTTTGAATGCTCGCAGTGTGGAAAGAGATTCAGTCAGAGGAGCAATATTCAAAGGCATCAAAGAACTCATATGGGGGAGAAACCCTTTGAATGCTCAGAATGTGGAAAGAGATTCAGTCTCATTGGCAGTCTTCAAAAGCATCAAAGAACTCATACAGGCGAGAAACCTTTTGGATGCTCAGAGTGTGGAAAGAGATTCAGTCAGAGTGGAAATCTTCAAAACCATCAAAGAACTCATACAGGAGAGAAACCTTTTGAATGCTCAGAGTGTGGAAAGAGATTCAGTCACAGTGGTAGTCTTCAAATTCATCAAAGAACTCACAAGGGGGAGAAACCTTTTGAATGCTCAGAATGTGGAAAGAAATTCAGTCAGAGTTGTAATCTTCAAATGCATCAAAGAACCCACACAGGGGAGAAACCTTTTGGATGTTCAGAGTGTGGAAGGAGATTCAGTCAAAGTAGCAATCTTGCACGGCATCTGACAGTCCACACAAAGGAGAGGCCTTTTGAATGCTCAGAGTGTGGCAAGCGTTTCAGTCAGAGTAGGTCTCTCCAACAGCATCAGATAACCCATACTGGGGAAAAACCGTTTGAATGCTCAGAATGTGGAAAGAGATTCAGTCAGAATAGCAATCTTGCACGGCATCTAAGAACCCACACATAATGATAAACCTTTGGATAAATATTAACCCTTACATCAGTGGTGGCGAACCTATGGCACGGGTGCCAGAGTTTGTCATGTGGGGGGGAAATTGCCCCCCCACACACAAACATCTAGGTTGGCTTGGGCCACTGGACTTGATGTGCATGCACCTCAGTGAGCATGGAGGACTCGGCTGGCAGGCCTGGTGCCTGTGCTCCAGGTGGCTGCTGCCTGGGAGGGGGGCGGGCAGAGACGGCAGAGTTGCTAGAGAGGCGCAGAGCGGCGCATGTGGGACTTGCTGGAGGCTACACCAGGCTGGCCCCTGCTTGAGGGGAATATTCAGGTTAAATTGTCACGTTGGCACTTTGCGATAAATAAGTGGGTTTTGGGTTGCAATTTGGGCACTCAGTCTAGAAAAGGTTCACCATCACTGTCCTGAGCTAATGACAGACCAACATCACCTGATGCTTCTATAGTCCCAATCACTTGTTCCTTCCGCCTCAGACCCACTTCAAGTATTGAACTTCAAGTATTGAACATGCTGCATGAGTTCCTGGCCACAATTCTCTGCTGAAGCTGCACTTCATATTAGCTGCCTTCCCCCTCCCCTTGTGAACCTCAGGATCCCTCCTGAGACTCTCTTGGAAAATAATGAGAATCCACTGGAATGGAAAAAGGAGCTGTATCCTGCTTTTCCTTTCTACACTTTGCAGGGAAATTAGAGTAAGTCTTGCCGTTGAATCCTCTGACAGGGAGAATCAAGGAGGGGTCCTTTTTGCCCCTTGTAGAGAGTCAGTCTAAGGGTAAAATGGAGGAAGTTAATTCCTAGGGTGATGTCAATAAAGAAGTCCACTTGACTTGCCACTGACTTCCAGTTCCACTGTGCTATGTGGGTATGGAATGGATTGCGGGTGAGTGAGGGGCCAAGGAGGCAGAACTGCTGGACATTTTAAGAAACAGGTAAGCAAAAAAAAAATCCTTTGCAAATTATCTCCCTGGTTATTAGGGTGAGACGTCCAAAAAGGATAAAGATAAGGCCTTTGTAAAAATGCTAATAGGTTTGTGGTTGTGACTGGAGAAAATTAATTTGGATTTATACTTTACCTGCAATGATATGTAATTGAGAACCTATTAAAAGTATGGGAGAAACTATGACATGAGTATTTCTGGCCCACCTCACTTGTTGTGCCAGTAGTAAGGCAGTATAGGACAAAGCAGCCTCTGATCACAAGGATAATTAATGCTAAAAACCAGGAAGACAGTGCATTGGGCTGAAAAAAGGGGAAATGTGAACTTTAAGGGGTTCATGCTGTAGTAACCAAATCTCAGTTTTCCAATGCTTTCTGCTACCTGATTTAACATTGGGCTAAGAATATCTAGAGTTGACAAATACCAGCAGGGTGCTGTAGGAAAGTTGCACCAATTTGTTATCAAACTGTTCTGTTTAACTTGATATTAAGTGCCAGGGTACAAAAACTTTTGTCCTAAATGGTCTTGGGTCATTGCATAAATACCCATGTTTGGCAGCATAGCATCATCTCTAGGAATACATTATTCTGTGAGTATTATTATTGTGAACATTGATGTTCTATTCAGTGGGGAGAATGAAAAAATATCCCCTTCTTTTAGAAAGTAAAGGGGGTTTAAGATCCTCCCTGGGCTTTTGGAACCAGTGTGCTTTAATGGGTAGAATGTCTGACTAGGATCTAAGGTTCAGTTTCCAATGTTCATTTTTCCACTTAATGTTGAAAAATAGCCTCCATAATAATAATAAAAAATCACCATAACCTCCAGATTACCCATGTTTGCATTCAGGCAATACAGCTGTGCAACAGCTACTGTGATTCAGGACAAAACACCACAATATCCTCCTACATTTCTTTCAATGTACATGATCTCAGTTCCAGTAGGCTCCAAGGCAGGGTTAGCAACCCTTTCACAGAGTGAAAGGTTAGCAACCCTTTCACAGAGGGTTAGCAACCCTTTCACAGAGTGGCGATGTCATGAACTTCACAGCGACTGCTGTCAGTAGCTGAACATGCCTTGTTTGACAGATGTGATTCCCGTCATCTCAATACTTGATCTTTTTTCCTGTCCAGGTCTCTGGCTGAAGTCTTTCACATCATCTACCTTTTAAAAAAACCACAGGAGATGCTGGGGAGTTGAACTTGAGATTGTCTGGCAAGAGAGTGGTAGCAGCATACCTTATTAGAAAATTTAAATTATCATCTATATATTTGATTGGTCAATTAGAAGTGTGCCAATATGGGTTGTTGGTCATAAAGAAAGATCCTTTATTTTCCTTTTAGCCTTGTCTGGATTACATTTGTTTTTGGCATTCCTCTTGATTCTGGGTGGTCAGGTTGGCTGGAACACTTGTTTTGGGCTTTGAAACTCAGTTGTTTCAGGTTAACCATTTAGAAAACCAATGCTTCTAAATGTTCTTAGGTTAGCTTTTATCTTTGTATTAGTTTATCCTTGCTTTTCACTGCTCTTATATTGTATATTTTTGCACATCCGTTTAATAAATGGTATTCACTGTTTTTTTGTGATGTTCTTGTCAAATCCCCAGATCTGAACCAGTAAAACACTCGGAGTAGGCCACAGGATTTTACTGGCAGGACTCAAGGATAAAGGAAAGAGGACGATTCTGGAGAAAAGAGCGCCAAACCTGATAATATAATTTATCCCCACCCCCACATGTGAATACAAAAAGCATTGTGAAGTCCAGATAGGAGCCTGTCCCAGCAGCAGACTCCCAAGACTGGAAGATAGCTGTGCACCTGCAAAAGCAAAAATAAAGACATCTCCCTTATAACCACCCCCCACATCAACAGGCTTCAGCCTGACAGATTTGGGAGCACCAGTCTGAATAAAGCTCTTCAGCCTATATTTTTAAAAATTCATCTTGCAAGGTTGACTTCTTGTAGGGTTGACTTCTTGAACTTAGACAAAGGAGGGCTGGAGTTTTGTCTCTTGAACTCTGACTGGCGAGTTGGTAAAAGGGCTGGTGGCAATGTAACCCTGGGATTGTGAGCATTCACATCTCAGCACTTTGTCACTTTGTTTCTGAGCTGCCTGTCACCCTATAGGAGACATGTTTAAAGCCTTTGACACTTTCTGTATGCCAAGCAGATGCCATGGACCCAGGTCTGTGGGAGAGTGGGTGGGGGATGGAGGATTGCCCTCTGGCTCTGATGCACGCTGGGTGAGTGATAACAATTCCAGTAGACTGCCAGTTGCGCTATCTTGTACTTGAAAAGTCCCCTGACCAGCAGGATTGAACTCTCCTTCAACAGTGAATTGACTGACAGCCATTTGACTCCATGCTCTCAGCTGGTGAGCAAAAGGTGAGCTGAACTGGCCAGTGTTTGAGGTTCCCAGCCATATCAGGGAAGTTGTTCTAATGCAGCAGTAGATAGTATTACCCTATCAGCATACTTCTTACTTGCTCAATAATAACCCTGGAGGTGTTTGAGCAGAACCAAGTTTGATTCCACTTCACATATCAAGCTCCTAAGCAGGGAATTCTTCAGTCAACAGCAAGTTCGGAAACCGAGTTGGGAGGAGCCTTGGAGGGTTTCTAGTCTGGCCCTTAGCGGAGTACAAGAATAGGAAGCCTTCAGAGGGCTCCCAGCCAGACTCTGACCAGAGATAGCTGAGCTTCCCCAAAGTTCCCACATTAGCTTTCCAGTTGTATCCCACAGCAACATGCCAAGAACAACATGTGAGCAGGGAGGGACTGGATCCACAGAATATGAAGCCTGACTCACTGCCATGCACAGCTAGTGGGGCAGGAATACCACTTCTGCAAACCGGATCAGCTGCACATTCCACAGCAGCGCAGCACAGTCTATGTGACTCAAGGCAGTGAGCCCAGCCAGAAGTTTCTCTGCAGCCTCAAGGCAATCTTATGAAATGGAATGTGGTATGTCTGTACCTCAGGAAATGAAGCAGCGTTGCCAACTCTTAGTGGGGAAATTCCTGAAGAGAGGGGCGAGGAGCCTGGAGAGGATGGGGTTTGGGGAGAGATACCAAATATAATATATAATATAAATATATAAATTATATGAATATAATACCAAATATTCCACCCTGAACAAGAGACATTTTCTCCCTGGGTCTGTAGTCTGGAGATTATTCCAAATCTTCAGACTCGGTCCTCCTAGTTCCCAACACCCTGCTCATTTATTTTCCTTCCCCAAACAAATGCAAAGCCCATTTTTAAGAGACGGGAGGATAAGACAAACCGGGTGGGGGCTCAGCTTTGCATTCCTGAAGGAGGAGTCACGCTTCTCTTCAGCTGGCAGTTCCCCACTTTGCAATGACTGTCTGTGCTCCAGAAAATTTAGGACAGTGAGTCTGAAATCATAAAGAGGCCCGCCAGGCCACGGAGTGGGGGCCACATCCTTCTTGCCCTGAGTCTGAATGCAGCCTTGGCTGTTCTTCTGCAGGCAGCATCACCAACTCCTTCCAAGTGAGCAAAGGGGGATCCCGGGGCTTGTTGGAAGGGGCCTGCTCCACCTACGCATCTTCTTTCCCCCCCTCCTCTGAGCTTGGCAGGGAGGGGGTGAGATCCAGCCCCCCCCCCCCTTCATTGCAGAGGGCCTGCGAGATCAACATTTGCAGGCTGGATGGGAGACTCTGCATGAGTGCTGGGGAAGGAGCGTGGCTTGTGAGTCAAGCAAAGGAAGAAGAAGAGTTTGGAATTATACCCCACCTTTCCCCAAAACAGACACCAGCAGGAATGTAGGAGTGCAGAAACACATCTGGTTTACCAGATAAGTCTTTGCCACTCAGGACACAACTGGAATCCTGAGGAGGAAAAAAGAAAAGGCCTGCTGGGGCCAGGCTACCAAGAAGCAGAGGGGGCAGAGGGAGTGGGGTGCTTCCTTCCCAAAACTCCTGCCCTGCCTCAGCCCATCAGCCCCCTCATCAGCCTAAAGTAGCTAGAAGGTCCCTTTCCTATTCACATCTCTTGAGGGCCTTAATTCCCTGTCTCTTCTTTCTTTGGGAACTTGTTTCTTTTGCACAAAGTGGCTCCTACTGGTACAGAAAGGGGGTATGTGATCTGGGGTGGTGGTGGAGGGGCCCTTCTTCCAGTTCACTGCTCCCCCCTTCTCTCTATGCCAGTGATGGCTAACCTTTTTGAGACCGAGTGCCCAAACTGCAACCCAAAACTCACTTATTTATCGCAAAGTGCCAACCTGGCAATTTAATCTGAAAACTGAGGTTTTAGTTTAGAAAAAACAGTTGGCTCCAAGGTGTGCATTACTCGGGAATAAGCTTGATGGTAGTTGGTGGATTTGCTTTGAAGCAACAATGCAATTCTTCGAATGGGTGAATCACGACCCTAGGAGGGTTTACTCAGAAGCAAGCCCCATTGCCAGCAACCAAGCTTACTCCCAGGTAAAGGATCGCGCTTTAGTTCTTCCCGTGAAAATCAGTGGGGTTTAAAGGCTCTTAACAGGGTTACCTTCCAGAAGTCGGACTGAAAAATCACGTGACGCACGTGTGCTGCTCAGTGGCTTCTATATATTATACAATGTAATTAATCATACAAGAATACATAAAATTCAATTTCCAATAATACTGTTTCGCTTTCATTACAGATCACCCCTTTGGGAGAGTTCCAGCGATATTAGTCCATTCTGCAGGTTTTTTTCAGTTCATAAATATAAGGATACAGTCTTAATTATTGTCCTTCGTTTTTGGTTTTGTTTTTTTTCCTTTACCGCATCAATTACTTCAAGAATTATAGATGTATTCACGGAGTATTATTCTCAGGGTGCAAACTTATTCACCACTTCCATGACTGAAATGAATTTGTAATCTCCCTCCGGAGTCCGTTCATGAATGGCAATTAAAGGAGCCTTTTCTCCATTCCGGAGTGTTCATTACAGCAGACGCTACACGTGTTTATTTAGCTTTTCGAATGCCTTCCTCAGTGCTCCATCCTTTAAAATATTGTAACATTATTAAAATTGGTGTTTGTGATTAATGAATAAATATTTAAATAAACAATTTTAATAATTTACCCATTTGTGTCATCTTTTTCATACTTGTAAAAACCTTTAAATTTTTGTATACACTATTTCCAGACGGTAATCAGCTTTAACAATGTAAACTCCATATGAACATTCCATACTTATGGTTATATAAATCTATACTTATTTACTTACATTTCATTATTTCCCCAGAGTCTTGCGCTGTCACATCATATATTTACAGGGATGTTTTGCAGTTCTCTTGTATGATACCTTTTATCTATTTCCTACACTCAACACTATCAGCTGTGCTGTTTTCCTTGTTAACTCTAATTAAAGTACCAAGTCTAATTCTTTTATCTACAGATAATAGGAAAAATCCAATTCACGATTTAAACCCATTTGGTGCGAATTTAATAAATAAGTTCCCCTCGTTTCTTGTTGTAACAATCTTTTCTTTATGTTTATTTCGCTATCCGTATATTGATTGTGATATAATACTACGAAACGGAAATCTTGGGCTCTGCGTTGTTTAGATATGAAGTGTTCAACCAATGGTTCCTCCTCTTTTTAAAATCTTATATTGCTGGCGTGTTCCTGCATTCTGACCCGCAGAACTCGCATGGTCATTCCGACATAAACGAGGTTACATGTGCAAATGATCATGTAAACACATTCTTTAGTACCACAGGTTGAAAAATGATTAATTTGCCAAGTTCTGTTAGACCGGGGATCTATAATAGTCTTTGTATTTAATGACTGTTGACACATTTTGCAATGTCCGCAGCAATAATGCCCTACCACTCTAGGTATGTTATGCTGTCTCTTTCTAATGTCCGATTTAATAAGCTGTTGCTTGATATTATTGGCATGTCTGTATCCAATTAATGGTGGTATTGCACATCCTGGAATTTCAGTTAATATATGCCAGTGCTTTTATATTATATTTTTTATGTTGACAGCTTTAGAATTATAGTCAATAGCCCATGTTATTCTAGGTTGTTTAGTTCTAATTTTATAGCTTAATAATTCCTGTCATGGAATCTCATTGATCCTATTACATGCCTGATTGAGTACTGATTTCGGATATCTTCTAGTCTAGAATAATATTTTTGCACTATTGCTTTAGTTTCCATCCTAAAGGTCATTTCATTGGTGGAATTTTGCTTTGCTCGCACCAATTGACTGTATGGGAGATTATTTTTAAGGTGGGTTGGATGATATGAGGAATATCTTAGCGCCTTATTTCTTTCTGTTAATTTATGGAATGGCGCAAAGTTGATTTTTTGGTTGTCATCTAGTGTAATCCATGTGTCCAAAAAGCTAATTGTCTTGTGATTTTGTTCTGTAAGTTTTATGGAAGAATGCAAGCTATTTAGCCAATGCAAGAAATCATCCAGTTTGAAATTGGATTGCATAACAAATAGGAGATCGTCTATATATCTACAATAAAATAATATTTCCGAAAAGAAGGGGTTGGACTGATGCATAATGTACTTATTTTCGAAGTCTGCCATATACAAATTTGCGGCGCTCGGATCTAGGGGGGATCTCAGCCCTGATTTCCGAATATAGAAATCATCTTGAAATCTGAAGTAAGTGTATTCGAATATGATTTCTGCCAGTGATATAAGAAAATGCGCAGGTGGATATTTACATTCTCCGTTATCCAAAGTATTCATTAATACTATTCTAGCTTCCTCATTTGGTACATTAGTGTATAACGATACTACATCAACTGTTACCAAACAGGAGCCCTTAGGGTATATATTTCCCTCTAGTACCGTGGTGGCGAACCTTTGGCACTCCAGATGTTATGGACTACAATTCCCATCAGCCCCTGCCAGCATGGCCAATTGGCCATGCTGGCAGAATAATCCATAACATCTAGATGTAAAATGCTCCCTATGCTATATTAATTAAATGCGTTGTGTCTTTTATGTATGACGGCACGTTTTTTACAACGGGTTGCAGGAATTGATCTAAATAAGTAGGAATGGGTTCTAATATAGACGCAGAAGCCGACACAATCGGTCTTCTCATGTGGTACATTAGTGTACCCCTGACAGAGTTTTGCGCACACAAACATAAATTTAACCCATTTATAACTGAGTTGAGACAAACACCTCCAAAATCCCTACAGAGGGATGTTTCCCTCTTCCCCACCAGCCATTCATTTTCTCTTTCTCTCTCCTAGGCTAGCCCTGCTCCTTTTCCTCCCCAAAGCAAATGCCAAGGGCGTTTTGAAGAGAGAGGGAAGCAGAAGAGAAAGGGGGTCGGGGCCTCTGCTTTGCATCCCCCAAGGGAGGGGAGGGTGTTTTCCTTTGGGGGCGTTTCCTCCCACTGGCTGTCTCCGCCCCAAGGAAACTGAAACCAATTGATCTGAAATCCTAGTGAGGCTGGCAGTGTCTTTTCGTTCTTGCCGGACTCCGCACGTGGGAAAGTGGACTTGGTTTGTTCTCACACGTGCAGCAACTCCTTCTGGGTGAGCAAAGGTGGGTGGGTGGGTGGGGGGTATGAGAGGCTGGGAAATCTCCAGTGGGTGGAAGGGTGGGCAGAGGCGGGCCAGGATCCAGGAGAGTCTCCCCACTGCAAAGCTCTCCCCCCTCCTTCCTGGCCGGGTGTGTGTGTGAGATCCAGCCCCCCCCCCCCCTTCATTGCAGTGAAGGACAGTTGCATGGAGGGTGGGAGGCTCTGGATGAGTTCTTGGGGGTTGTGAATCAGGGAAAGGCAGGAGGAAGAGGGGGCTGGATGAGGGGGGAGGAAGTGTTTGGAGACCGACCCCTTCCCCCGCCCCGGCAGGAGCTCTCTAGGGCAGGGGTAGGGAACCTGCGGCTCTCCAGATATTCAGGAACTACAATTCCCATCAGCCTCTGTCAGCATGGCCAATTGGCCATGCTGGTAGGGGCTGATGGGAATTGTAGTTCCTGAACATCTGGAGAGCCGCAGGTTCCCTACCCCTGCTCTAGGGCGAGTGGCCGGGTCGAGAGCAGCAACCTGCCGCGGATTGGGGTAGGGGGTGGGAATAAATGCCCAGCCCTCCCTCGGAGAGTGATATGCAAGCGGTGCGGGGTGGGGTGGGGTGGGGGAGGCAATCTCAGGATCTGCACTGGGATCATCTCCTTGCATGCAATGTACGTGCAAATGAGGCGCATTCAAATGGGACCGAGTCTGCAGCGGACGTCCCTTCATTCCGGAGGGCAAAGCCCCGAGCAGAGTGCAGTCGAGCTCTCCCAGGGGACAAAAGGAGGGTCTCCGGAGAGGTTAAGCCAGGGGTAGGGAACCTGCGGCTCTCCAGATGTTCAGGAACTACAATCCCCATCAGCCTCTGTCAGCATGGCCAATTGGCCATGCTGGTAGGGGCTGATGGGAATTGTAGTTCCTGAACATCTGGAGAGCCACAGGTTCCCTACCCCTGGGTTAAGCGATGCCTCCGGGGTCCAAAACCTTCCATTTCCCCCTCACAGGAGACTTCATTGAGCCCTTCGGGGGAGGGCGGTATAAAAGTGGAATAATAAATAATAAATTGTTGTTGAATTTTCTGCTTGAGACTTTGCTCCCCATTGGAAGAAAAACCAGGTTATTTCCCGGTTGGGGGGTTGGGAGGGGGCACATAATAGCCCAAAATAGTTAATGGGAGAGAATCCAACATCCAAAGGAAGCGCGGGAGAGGGGCAGTCATTTTCCTGCCCACCCCCACCCCCGGCGGAGATTTTGAGTTTTCCAGCCTTTCTGCAGGAATGACTGGAAGGGTTCTGGTGAGCTGAAAGGGGCTTGAGGAGGGGGGAGAAATGTAGGGCCAGGGTCTGCTGTTCAGGATCCAAAGAACAGAGAAAGGAATGGGAAGCAATGAATTGGAGGACACACACACACACCAGTTCACTCATTCCAATCCTGTGTCAGAAAGAGATGCTTTGTGCAAAACAAAGAAGTCCCCAAAGGAAGAAGAGGCAGGGAATTGAGAGCCACAAGTGACATGAAAGGGACCCTTTTGCTGCTTTGCCCTGAAAAGCAGTCTGATGGGTCAAGGCTGAGGAGGGACAGGAGATTTGGGGAGGACCCCCATCCCTTCCACCCCCTCTGCTTCTTGGCAACCTGATCCCAGCAGGATTTTTCTTTTCTTTCTTCCACCTCAGAATCCTTAAAAATGCAGTATTGTCTTTGCTCTTTGGGAGATTGGTAAGAGAGAGCTCCCATTCCAACCCCACAAGGACCATCAAGTCCAACCCCCCTGCAATGCAGGAACACACTGAAAGCACCCCTGACATATGTTCATCCAGCCTCTGTTTAAAAACCTCCAAAGAAGGAGACTCCGCCACTCTCCAATGCAGAGTAGAGAGGTACCATTACTTCCCTCCATCAAGACACTATACTCACTATACCTGGACGACTTTTGATCAATACCTGGAAAAGAGAATGAAGAACTGTAATTAAATTTGACTATATATGTGAAGTACTGACTAATAATGAAATGAAATATCTAATAAGAAATTTACCCACTAGTTCGCTTTTCTTCTTTTCAGACAATATAACTTTTAATGCGTTGAGATTAAGCAGTTTATGTATGGTTTTGGTAATCCTATGAAATACCATAGTTATTTAAAACAGCTAT
This sequence comes from Sphaerodactylus townsendi, assembly GCF_021028975.2. NCBI lineage: Eukaryota > Metazoa > Chordata > Lepidosauria > Squamata > Sphaerodactylidae > Sphaerodactylus > Sphaerodactylus townsendi. The sequence continues at coordinate 5,424,803 of NC_059427.1, forward strand.
ATGACGTTTAGGTAGAAAAATTATGTGTTAGATTTTAAGAATTACTGCTTTGGAATCATCTAAGAACGAGAGGAAAGTTGGTTCTTGTGATGTATATCAAGTAAGTCACTAGGAAACTCAAGTGTTTAAGTTTACGTGACCGCTTGTTAATTTTTTTATGTTATGTTTTTTATTTGTTTCCATGTTATTGATTAATATAATTTGAATGAAACTTTAATTTTTTTTAAGATAGTGGGCATCCAATGATCCTAATCCCTCAATGCAAGATATTTATGAGCTTTTCAGGGCCTTGCCTGTTAGTCTCTAAATCAGCTCTGCTGGTGGATTTTTAGGATCTGTTCCTAAAGAGATTGACTCTGCTCCTGGCCACCCCCCCACCCCCAACACACCAAGGATGCTTTGTGGAAAGGGGACACAGCCCCTTATTGTCATGTAAGTCTGAGTTCTCTGGAGAGGATTAAAGATTTGGAGTTCTCCCCATAAGGAAAAGAGGCAGTATCTTCCCAGAGTGATTGGAAAGGCTTAAGCTTTAGGTCACTTAACCTCAGAAGGTGTCTGGTTTTTAAAAATTTACTTTTATTTATTTTCTATTATGAAACTGCGCTTTAAGGCAGATATTTCACTGGGCCTTTGGTTGAGGCAACCATGAGTCCATTCCAATTTACTGACTTCCTACGGTCTCCCCCCGCCTCATCCCAATAGCTGAGAATTGGGATGGGGATGTTTTGATTTCACATATGGTTGGGCCAGGTGGGGTTTATGGAGATATATTCGCTGTGGATATTGTTTTATAGTGTTTTAAAGTTTAATTTTAATCATACTATTTAATTGATAATTGTAATTATATTATGCTGTTAGCTGGCTTGAGCCTGGACTTAGACAGGGTAGAGCAGGGCATAAAATTTAATAAAATATACATAAATATTAATAATTGACTATTAGTCTGTATTGTGATGATTGCTGTGAATGTTTGCAATGGATGTTCCATGAATTTTCCCAGAGTGATTGGAGGGCCTAAAGCTGCCGGTTGATTACTTCAGAAGGATTCCATCCATTTTACAAACCTGCACATTAATATTTGAGGGCTGCAAGAAATTCCTGAGATAAAAAAACAGATTGCACACCAGAGCAGAGCGGCAAGTTGATTCATCTTCAAGGGAGACAGTCTATACAGAAGGCAGAAAACAGGTGAGGACTAGTATGAGAGGCAGTGAAGTAGGAAGGACTAAGTATAAGGAGCAGCAGTGCGTAGGAGGGTTAGAGCTGCATTCGTATCTAATCTGGAGGAACCGGGTTTGATTCCCAGCTCTGCCACCTGAGCTGTGGAGGCTTATCTGGGGAATTCAGATTAGCCTGTGCACTCCCACACATGCCAGCTGGGTGACCTTGGGCTAGTCACAGCTTCTCGGAGCTCTCTCAGCCCCACCTACCTCACAGGGTGTTTGTTGTGAGGGGGGGAGGGCAAGGAGATTGTCAGCCCCTTTGAGTCTCCTACAGGAGAGAAAGGGGGGATATAAATCCAAACTCTTCTTCTTCTTCTATATGTTATTATATTACATATTTCATTGCTGTTCTATATATTGTGTCTGATTTTTTAAAATTTGAAGAATTTTATTGTCATTTTCATAAATGTACATGTTGCAAATCCCACTGTTAAAGACATGAACTCCCTCAGTTTTTTAATAAAAAATATTTCTTTGCTGCCCCACTTTTAATTAAATAAAAGTTACCATTTGGCTGGGAGTGACATTAAAGTTTGGTGATAGACTGGTGAGACACAATTCCTCACCCCCCCGCCCCCAAAAGCCCTCCAATGTAGTCAGAGGCAACCTTGTAGCATCTTTAAAAAGGCAGAGACATATCTTCAAAGCTGGGTAAGTAATATAGCAAAATGTTGTTGCAAACCCCACGAGAAAACAGCAGTGGCGTAGGAGGTTAAGAGCTTGTGTATCTAATCTGGAGGAACCGGGTTTGATTCCCAGCTCTGCCGCCTGAGCTGTGGAGGCTTATCTGGGGAATTCAGATTAGCCTGTACACTCCCACACACGCCAGCTGGGTGACCTTGGGCTAGTCACAGCTTCTCGGAGCTCTCTCAGCCCCACCTACCTCACAGGGTGTTTGTTGTGAGCGGGGAAGGGCAAGGAGATTGTAAGACCCTTTGAGTCTCCTGCAGGAGAGAAAGGGGGGATATAAATCCAAACTCTTCCTCAAACTCTTCCAAAGTTCTGATCCTCCGAATATCTCAATTTTCTTTTGTTTTCCTTGTAGCACATTGTTATTTGTGTCTCTGCCCCCCTCCCCTAAGTGAGAGGCCTCTGAGTAGAAGCATCCTTTTCATAGTCAGAGGCAACCCAATAGAAGTCAAAGGAGATGGAAGAGCAGGGCCCAGAAGAAGCTGGAACTGGCAAGAGAGCAAGGAAAGGCCTCCATCCCATCCAAACTGGGAGTGGGGTTGAATTCTGGGAGAGAACTGCGCCAGAGTTCTGGGATCAGGAACCCCTGAACTCAGAAGTATTTTGCCAACTGTTCCAGCAGTTCTGCTACTATGAAGCTAATGGGCCCCGAGATGTTTGTACCTAGCTCCATGGACTTTGCAGCCACTAGCTGAAGCCAGAGAGGCACTCCAAGAAGCAGATCCTGGACCTGGTAATCCTGGAGCAGTTTCTAACCATCCTACCCCAACAAATGCAGGTCTGGGTGAGAGCATGCTGTCCAGAGACCAGTTCCCAGGCGGTGGCCCTGGCCGAAGGTTTCCTCCTGAGTTAGGCAGAGGAGAAGAGGCAGGCAGAACAGGTGAGGGCTTTTCCTTCCAGGTAAACAAATAATAAATATAGATGAAGATAGGAGGTAGATAAAAGGTAGGATGATGAATATCTGAGGAGAGAATTCAGCAGGGAAAGGATATGGGGATTGTCAGGAAGAGGGAAAGAGAAAATAGTGTGGGGTTACGGATACATGGAAAAACAAGTTGCACCTCATGAGTCCTAGAGGGTTCCCAACCTTGTCAGTGGACCTGCGTCATGGTTACCCCACTGTGCCACAGTTTCCTAGGCAGAGATTGCGGAGGACGGGAAAGGTTAACAGAGCAACAGATAAAGGTCACTTGGCTTGGAAGAAAATAGTGTTGCCCACTTCCAGGTTTGCAAATTTGGGAGTGAGAACTGGGAGAGGGTGGGCTTCAAGGAAGGGAGGGACCTCAGAAGGAGATAATACCATGGACTCCACCCTCCAAAGCAGTCATTTTCTCCAGAGAATTTAGGCTACCTTCGCCTACCTCTGAGTGGGGCTGGAAAACACCTGGAATTACAACTGCTCTCCAGATGACAGATCAGTTTCCCCTGGAGAAAATGACTGCTCTGGAGGATGGACTCTGTGGCAATATACCCAGTTTCCCCTCACCAACTCTCAGTCCAGCAAGGCTCCATTCTCAACTTGGAGCTGTCAATTCATGGTGATTACAGAAGATTGCCTGACCTCACTTGGAGGTTGGCAAACCCTAGAAGGAGGGAAGGGAGCAGGAAAGATAGGAGAGGCTGTTGGGGGCTTTCAGGAAAGGGAAACAAGAAATGTAGTTTCTAGGGGCCAGGAATAGTGAGAATTTTTGTTTTGTGCTCCTGCTTATCGGGACATCTGATGGTAGAAGTAAGATGCTGGCTCAGTGATCTGGATTTTTGGCCAGATATGGAATCAATGAAATGACATTTTCAGCTATCTCTTTTTCTCATACCATCCTGGACTGAAGGGCATCTGCAAGCGCTCAGCCAGTGGAAGAGTAGCATTCCTGGGCCTTTGGTCTGATGCAGCAGAGATATTCTTATGTTTATGAGCTCTAGAGTTGCCAGGACCAGTTTCAAGTATGACAAAAGTCTGAAACATGTCAGTGACATTATTAGCCCCCAAGGCTGATGAGTACCAAGTGCTTCTCTTTTGCTTCTCCCGCAGCTTACTACAAAGTGCGACCGTTCTTTCTGAATGTAAATGCAGCAGGGTTTCACAGCCCTGGAAATAGTGGTTGTGGAACAAGACTAGGTCTTGCACTGTGTGGAACCTACTTAGTTTACACAAAAAATACTCAAAACCAAACGAGGTGCTCATAAAAAAATACTTTTCGTTTATTAAGAGGCAAATAACCCTTAATAACATCTATAAAGACCTTCATAACTTGCACAGAAAAGAAGCTGGGTTAAAGCCAAAACAAATAATATCAAGATGAAAATTAAACCAGTAAAATTTAAAGAATCTATATCTTGTGTAACCTTGAGTTTTGTGAAGCAATCAAATCAAAAGAAAAAAAATCATTGGCCCTTTCCGCACTGGCGTTTTTTGGCGCCCTGGGGACGGCAAAAACGCCGTCCCCAGGGAGCCATTCGCACAGGGGGCGCAGCTGCTGTGCAGCTGCGCTGCTCTCGCGCTGCCTGACTGGCATCAAGCTGGCGTTTTTAGAGTGCGCTTGGAAGCGCACTTTCCTGGAAAGGCCGGCTGGGAGCTGCTGCCGTGCAAACGGCAGCAGCTTCCAGGCGCTTCCCCCCCCCTCCCTTCACTTACCTGGTCTCCGGCCCTCCGGAGCAGGCGCGCAGGGCAGGGGAGGCGTGTCCCCAGGCCCTGTGACGCGCCGGAGGGCCGGAGACCAGGTAAGTCCACCGGGCGACAGCACCCAGCGGCGCCGTCTTCCCGGTTCTTTCTAGGACCGTCCATGCGGACGGTCCCGGCATCGTCGGGTCGACGTCAGTTACGCCAACCCAAGCCCTTCCGCCTCCGTGCGGAAGCGGCCATTCTAAGGTACAAAGCAAACTTGCACAGAACAATTTCCAGAGAATTGAGGAAAAAAGGGTTGGGTCATAACAATCATGAAAGGCAGTTCTAGAACAAGCTTATAATCAGATGATAGCTACAAGCCAATAAAATCATTTTGTCAATTAGCACAGATTACAGACATTGTCCTTTAACAATTATCGGAGTAGAAGCTTCAAAGAACAATGGAATGTGGCAGTTACAATGATCTCATTCTGTTGGGCAGAGTAACCTAGGATAATGAGCAGAATTCTCGCAGCTGCGGAGGCTAAAGGAAATGAAATTACAAAGCAGATTTTTATTTTGAGTAGAGAAAGGTCTCTTAAACATGGCCGCGGTTAGGCTAAAGTAGACAATTTCTCTACAGCGGTTCACAAAACATGTTTCATATGAGCAATCAGAACAGGAAGAGAAACTATTCTCACTTTTCTCTCCCTCGCAGGCAGTGAAGAGAGAGTGTTGGTCCGTTCTCTTTGTGGAAGCGTGGAAACCACAACTGCACCTCCAGTCCAGGTAGGGAAGATAAGCAGGGAGGAAGAGGGGCAGCCTGGGTCCTCCCTCTTTTCTCAGGGGGCTTTTCTCCTGCAGTTGGTGCTGAGGGGCCCAAGCAAGAGACTCGGAATGCCATTCCTCATGTGCCAAGCTCTCCACCATCCACCCTCCCAGAATGCCCCCTTCCAGAGTGCCATCTCTGCCTGGGCACAGGGAAACTGCTTTTTTTTTTCCAGTCTCCAGTTTCCTTTGAGGAGGTGGCTGTGTATTTCACCAAGACAGAGTGGGCCCTGCTGAATCTGCACCAAAGAGCTCTCTACATTGAAGTCATGCAGGAGAATTACGAGAGTGTGGCCTCTCTGGGTAAGGATTTTTCATAGGTTGCAAATGCCCAAATTGATGTTTTTGGGATGATACATAGCTCCAAATTCTTTTCCCCCATTCAATTTTTTATATTAATATCAAAAAGTGAGAAAAAAGATGACAGCTAATGTCTTTTGTCTTAATTACAACTACATTTAGAGAACCTGTAGGATTATAAAACAGAATTCTGTAAAATCATAAAACATTCAACAATATTTACTATTCTGTCCTAATGCTAGGCTGATTCCGCATGGGCCAAAAACAGCAGTGTGAAAACGGTGTGAAAATGGTGCAAAAGGGTTTAAAATGGTGTAAAAGGGTTTATACTGTTTTTACACCATTTTCACACCACTGTTTGTGGCCCATGCGGAATCAGCCCTAATGAATAATGGCTATCAGATCCTCTGAAGATGCCAGCCATAGATGCAGGCGAAACGTCAGGAGAGAATGCTGCTAGAACACGGCCATACAGCCCGGAAACCACACAGCACCCCAATAATGGCTACTGTTGTCAATTTCTATTATTTTATTTTATAAAATATACATAAAATTATAATCTTCTAATTTAATCATTCATTCATTTTTCCCACTTTAACCTCTTTCCTCTTTAACTCCTTTTAAATACAATTTTAAAGTTACTTAAACCAGAAAAATTAATAGTTGAAATAGATCATATTTTGACTTGCTGACTGTATGTCTTTCCAATTTTTTTTGCTTTTTTGCATGATCACCACGTGTGAAAAGTAACCATCTACTTCTTTACATTTCCAGCATTTTCCTTTATAATTCTTATTAATCTCTTCAGTGCCCTTTGGGATGATGTACCACTGATAAGACCTCTTACCTCTCTCTTTTCTCTTAAAGTTTGATAAGCTGTAAACTTTATGCCTTTTATACACGGAGTTTCCCATTGTTGAAAGGATATTTCTTCCTCAAAGTTCTGCATCCATTTTACCATGCATATCTTCGCTTCTTCTGCTTCTTTGTTAAATTAGGCAATCCTACTTCCAGATCTGCTGCTTTTAATTCTATTGATCTCTGGTCTCAATTCCCAATATAGTCTGTGATCCAACAGAGATAAATGTAAGATTCTACACTTAGGCAGAAAAAATGAAATACACAGATATAGGATGGGGGACACCTGACTTAACAACAGTACACATGAAAGGGATCTATTTGGGAGTCCTAATAGACTACAAATTGAACATGAGTCAGCAGTGTGATATGTCAGCCAAGAAAGCCAATGCAGTCCTGGGATGCATCAATGAGAGTATAGTGTCTAGATCAAGGGAAGTAATTGTACCACTCTACTCTGCATTGATCAGACCTCACCTAGAGTACTGTGTTCAGTTCTGAGCACGGCAGATAAAAAGGGATATTGACAAGGTGGAACATGTCCAGAGGAGGCCAACCAAAATGGTAAAAGGTCTGGAATCCATGCCCTGGGAAGAGAGGGATCTTCAGCATGGCTGGGCAGGACAACACAACCACTTGGCTTGTCTAGGACAACTGAAGCCAATGCAGGGTAATGCAGGATTGAGAAATCCTTAGAAAGAGGCTCCATTATCAACCATTATAACACATCTGTTGTCTAGATAGGATTAGGGTAATCTCCTCTGACTGTGATCTGGAATGGATTCATCCCCCTTTGGGCTTATATCTTTGACCAGGTTTCCATTCTTCCTGAAAATAATTCCTCTTTCTTGGATTTCTTTCCCTCCCCATCTAAGAACAATAACTTTCTTTCTCTATGCCAAAGGAGGCGGGAATGTAAGAGAGACTATGATGGAAACAGACGAAGGCCTTACATCTGAAGAAAGGCTGAAGAGGTTGCCAAAAAGATCCCAACAGAGTATTTCCTTTGCAGATGAGCTGGCTGGAAGTGAGTATGCTTCCTGTTTATGGGAAGGGACTGAACAAAGGATAGACCAGGAGGATTTCTGCTTCTTAATTAGCCACTCTTAATTTGGCAGAATTGTAAGGTCTACTGGGAAACATCTTCTGGGTCCTGCAGTCTGGGAGGCCTCAAAGCTCCTTCCAGGGCTGAGTTCAGCTGTGATCCCTGAGGCCCTGCCGTATCCCTAAATATAGGATATTCCAGGGATAAGGGGGGGGTGTATTTAACAACAGCCAATCTAGAAGACAAAGGTTTTTTCCAACAGTCATCACCTAGATTTCTTTGAGCTTTTCCTGCCCTCCCCACAACTGCTACCTTTACCAAAAACCATGGGAGTCCCCTTTGAATTGTGGAGTTCACTCAGAGAAGTCCTGGATTCTCACACACACACACACACACACCCCGGCCAAAAGCTTTCATCACAACTAGAAGGAAACTCTCCCTGAACAACAAATCAAATATGAATGGTGCGGGTTCTACTACTTTAAAGTATATATGAGGAGTTTGGGAAAGGGAAGGATAGGCAGAATAATGAACTTCTCCCTTGGAGGACTGTTTGAGATTAAGTTGTCCATTGTGGGGTGGGGTGAGATCTGATTAAAAAATACACACCTGCTAATGAGTAGTGCCTGATGAATGGCATAGCTTCATGCATCGGTGCTAACTGGGCCTCTTAATTCCAGCTGAACATGTAGAGGAGATGGTTGAGGGATTACTAGATTCTCTGTAGATAAAGCCAATGATAAAACCTCCAAAGAAATATTTGGGGATGGAGATAGAGCACAGAGGAAGAAGGGAAGCTACACAGACACGAGGAGGGATAAGACTGTTTAATCCCAAGGAAAAGGTTTCCATGAAATCCCAGTCCAAGAGAAAAAGTCAAGCGAAACAAGAAATAATGAAGCCCTCACTGCTAACCAGATAATTTACTTCAGGGAAAACAAAAATATAATTGTGGCTTTTGGAAATTCCTTCCAGAAGAACATAAGTGTTGTTTCTGAGAAGCAAATTCCATTAGGAGAGAAACAAAATAATTGCGTGGAGAGCAGAAAGACTCCGTTGGAAATCAGCCCTTCACATTCCTCAGGCGTGGAACTGTGTAAATTGTTAGACTACAGACCAAACCTTTCTGATACAGCAGATTTTCATGTCTCTTTATTGTGTCTATTAGCACACACATCAATGCACAGCAGGAAAAAGCCACTGAAATGTCTTGCATGTAGATGGAACTTCAAGGGAAGATCAGACTTTCTTCTGTGTACGCTAACAGGATATCTCTTTTTATTCCAGCAGGAGATGAGCATTGGAATAAATTAGATGAGGAAGTGCATCAGCTACTGCCAGATGAAGTCAGGAATGAAGCTGTGAAAGACATCAAACATCAAAAAATTCACTCAGGAGAGAAGCCATCAATTTGTGTAGAGAGTGGAATGACCTTTGGTGATGGAAAAAAGGGTAATTTAAATATTGTGAAGCACAGTATAATGAAGGCACACATGTGCTTTTGGTGTACAAAATACTTCGAATGCAGATCTCAGCTCCTTCTGCACCAAACAATTCACACAGGGGAGATACCTTTTGAATGCTCAGAGTGGAAAAAGAGATTCAGTGTCAATAGCCTTCTTAAAAAACATCAAAGAACACACACAGGGGAGAAACGTTTTGAATGCTCAGAGTGTGGAAAGAGATTCAGTCAGGGAAGGGGTCTCCAAACGCATCAAAGAACACACACAGGGGAGAAACCTTTTGAATGCTCAAATTGTGGAAAGAAATTTGCTCGGAGTGACAGTCTTCTGCAACATCAAAGAACCCACACAGGAGAGAAACCTTTTGAATGCTCAGAGTGTGGAAAGAGATTCCGTTACAGTTGCCAACGTCATAGGCATAAAAAAACACATACAGGGGAGAAACCTTTTGAATACTTACAGTGGGAAAAGAGATTGAATGAGCAGAGCAGTCTTCAAACGCATCAAAGAAAACACACAGGAGAGAAACCTTTTGAATGCTCAGAGTGTGGAAAGAGATTCAGTCAGGGAAAGAATCTCCAAACGCATCAAAGAACACACACAGGGGAGAAACCTTTTGAATGCTCAAATTGTGGAAAGAGATTCAGTCAGGGAAAGAGTCTCCAAACACATCAAAGAACACACACAGGGGAGAAACCTTTTGAATGCTCAAATTGTGGAAAGAAATTTGCTCGGAGTGACAGTCTTCTGCAACATCAAAGGACCCACACAGGAGAGAAACCTTTTGAATGCTCAGAGTGTGGAAAGAGATTCCGTAACAGTTGCCAACGTCATAGGCATAAAAAAACACATACAGGGGAGAAACCTTTAGAATACTTACAGTGGGAAAAGAGATTGAATGAGCAGAGCAGTCTTCAAACGCATCAAAGAAAGCACACAGGAGAGAAACCTTTTGAATGCTCAGAGTGTGGAAAGAGATTCAGTCAGGGAAGGAGTCTTCAAACGCATCAAAGAACACACACAGGGGAGAAACCCTTTGAATGCTCAGAGTGTGGAAAAAGATTCTGTTCCAGTTACCATCTTCATAGGCATAAAAAAACCCACACAGCGGAGAAACCTTTTGAATGCTCAGAGTGTGGAAAGAGATTCAGTCGGAGTAGACTTCAAACGCATCAAAGAACACACACAGGGGAGAAACCTTATGAATGCTTAAATTGTGGAAAGAAATTCGCTCGAAGTGACAGTCTTCTGCAACATCATAGAACACACACGGGAGAGAAACCTTTTCAATGCTCAGAGTGTGGAAAGAGATTCCGTTACAGTTGCTATCTTCACAGGCATAAAAAAACACATACAGGGGAGAAACCTTTTGAATGCGTTTAGTGTGGAAAAAGATTCAGTGAGAGGAGCAGTCTTCAGCAACATTAAAGAACACACACAGGAGAGAAACCTTTTGAATGCTCAGAGGATGGAAAGATGTTCAGTCAGAGTTGCCATCTTTAACAACGTCAGAGAAGACACACAAGTTAGAAACCTTTTGAATGCTCAGAGGATGTTAAAGAATTCATTCTGAGCAGCAATGTCGCATGGCATTTAAGAACTCACATTTATGACAAACATTTGGAATGCTCGGAGTGTGGAGATTCAGTCACAAACGCAGCTGGAAAGGACATCTGAGGACCACTGCAAAGGATAAACCTTTTGAATTATCATAAAACTGGTGTCCACTCCTCAGTTGCAACACCCCAATTTAATATTCAATCTTCTCTTGTTTCACTTAAAGGGCACCCCCTTGAAAGCCAAAAGGGAGTGGATCTTTGGGACAGACTTTAGAAAGCTCATCTGTCTGCCATGTCCAGAGGACATTCCATCACTGAAGCAGGATGTCAGTAGGATTTTTACACATTCCCCCCCCCACCCCCCGCCGCCCCAATGCACGTATTTATGAAAGCAAAACAAGACCATTTCCACTTAACAGGCTAAGAGAAGATTAACATCATAGTAGCTTAGCATCAGATTAATTCTGGCTCACTTGATCAAAGCAGATAAATCTGTTGCTTTGAAAACTTATCCAGCTTGGAAGGTCTGGTTTCATTTACCACTCCTCCTGATGAATTTTGAGGACAATCACTTCAAACTTCCCAGTCAATTTCAAACTTTATTTCTTGAATTAATCGTAATCGTGGGAAAGGCCATTATTCCAAAGTTTGGTACTTTTCCCCATAAAAAGGGGAACCCAGGTCCATTAAAGGGGCATGCCAAATTTACCCCATTTCCCTGCAACAGCCCTTTCTGTCTCTCTCATTGGACATCAACTGTAAAGATTCTCTGTAATTCTCAGTTTCTCACTCACCTTGAATCAGATAATATTGACCTCCCTCCTCTTTATCTTTGCCTCTTCTCCCATTTTTCCCTTAGTTTTCTGTGTATTTGTGTGTGTGGAAATGCTACAACTGAAAGAGTCAGCTCTGAGGTGCTTCATTATATTCTTTATAATTTTATTCATTTTTATTTTACATTTCATCCAATGAAGTTACAGAGATTGAAAAACATATTAAATCAGTCCGATATTTCCCTGATACCTAAAATAGAGGAAAATACCCCAGAAGCAAAGGATTTTAGGCCTATTTCCTTGCTCAATATTGACTACAAAATTTACACAGCGATATTGAGTGAGAGATTGAAAAACATATTAAATCAATATATTAATAAAGACCAATCAGGCTTCCTACCAGGGAGGATAATGAATAAGAATGTGAGAATGATGATAAATATAATTGAAATGGGTAATCAAAATACACAGACTCCAGTAGCTATCATCTGTTTTGACGCGGAGAAAGCTTTTGATCGTGTCAACTGGGATTTTTTGTTAAGTACAGTAAAACATATTGGGATCATAGGAAACTTCTATAAGGGGATAATAACAACAATTTCAAATATATAGAGGAACAAGGCAAGGCTGCCCCTTGTCCCCACTACTATTTATTTTGACTTTAGAACCCCTTTTAAGAAGAATAAACACAAATCAGAAAATATGAGGACTAAGCTACAAGGGGTCTAATTATAAAATACAAATACGACATTGCCTGTATTTTAGAATACCCACTGGAAAGTATAGGCCATCTTATGGAAATAGTCAAACAATATGGGAAAGTCTCTGGATTGAAATTAAATAATGAGAAAACCAAATTATTAACCCAAAATATGGAAAAAGAAGAGATTAAAAAATGGAACAGATGACACAATTTAAGATAGAAAAAAGTTAAATATCTGGGGATAGTCTTGGAAAATAATAACAATAAGTTGATTTGTAATAATTATGATCCAGCATGGACATCTATTAAGCAGAAATTTTAAAATGGACTAATTTTAATTTTTCTCTTTCAGGTAAAATTGCTTTAGTAAAGATGGCACTATTGCCAAAAATGATGTTCTTATTTCAGAACTTACCATTAATTTCATCCAAAAACACTTTAAAAGTCTAGGAAACAGATAGAAGGTTCCTGTGGGGGGCAGGAAACCTAGGATAAAGTATAAAATGTTAATTGAAGAAAAAGAAAGGGGAGGTTATGCACTGCCAGATTTACATTTGTACCATGACGTGGCAGCCTTCTCATGGGTAAAAACTTGGGTTAACCTAAAAGATTATGACATATTGAAGATAGAGGGCCATAAAATGAACAATGGCTGGCATAACTATCTCTGACCTTTACAAATAAATAGGAAACTAGGAGACAGCCTTTTCAATCAGCATGTTATCTGAAACGCATTACTGAAAACTTGGCATAAATATAAAACAATATTCTATACAAAGATTCCTAACTGGATTTCCAGGATGAAAGCACTGCAGATCCAAGACAGAAACAATAAAATGAATTGGCCTACCTATAAGGATATTCTTTTATTTGCCCAAAATAAAACAACAATGAAAAAGAGAGCAAATCCTATTTGAGGACTGCTCTTGTCACTGGTATACTTAGGTGCAGTTAGTAGGCTGCTGGAGAAATGATGACAAATATTGGGGCATTAACAACAAACAAACTTGGATGTAATAGTTCAGGGGAATAATAACAAAGTAATCAGTAAATTATATAAAGTACTGTCACAAAAAATGGAAACAGAAATTATTAAACCTTGTATGGTCAAATGGGCCCAAAATAATGGAGATGCAATATTATATTCAACATGGGAAAGATTTTGGGGGAGTATCTATAAATACTCATTTAACACAGATATCAGAGAACATATGCTCAAAATGTTTTACAGGAATTATCTTACACCCTTTACCATATCTAAAATGAGTAAAAATTCTTCACCATTGTGTTGGAAATGTCAAAGTGAGACAGGAACGTTCATCCATGTTTGGTGGATCTGTCCAAAAATAAAATCATATTGGTCAATAATACACCTACAGATAGAAAAAATATTGGGGAAAAAGTTTTTTAAAAATAAATTAACTTACCTGATGGGTCCAGAATTCTCTCATGATCCGATCCTGAGAAAAATAAATATTTCACGACACATTTATTTGTAGCAGCTGATTGACGTTAGCAAGATTATGGAAGACAGATCAGATCCCGACTCTAGAAGATTGGAAGACAAGACAAAAGTGAACTATTTTTATATTGTGGGCAAAAGCCTTCACCAAATGAAACTCCTCGTGGCAGAAGTTTTCACAGGCAACTGGCAACAATGGACTGAATATATAAGCAATGAATTAAACGTTTTTGTATATCCGGTTGAATATTAATTATTATTTGTAAGCAACTAGTGCATTAGAGTAGATAAATCTTTCTTTGTGATGATATTCAGAAGAGGAATATCGAAATTTCTTATAATAACCTTTTTGTTTCCATGTGTGAAGTATCATCTCACTCTTTCCTTGTTTTTCTTTTCTCTTTCTTATTTCTGGAGTTTTAAATCCACTATCTACTGTAAGGAATTTAGACGTCTAAAATGAATAACATTTTTTTTCTTTTTGGGGGAAAACTTAGAAGATATTGGTGGGCTATGCAGAACACTCTCTGAGAGTTACGTAGCTAAGTTGTGGAAGATAGAAATTAGCAGAAAACACTGTAACTTTATCCTTTCTCAAGTTTTCCGTTGATAGGCTGTATGTTATGGAAAACCGAAACCGGTCATACTTATTTTTTGTCTTACTTTTATTTTTTCTGTACTATTTGGAAACCAATAAAATTTATTTTTAAAAAAACTAGAACAAAAGTATTGTTGTTTGTTTACAATGAATAAATGGAGTAAGGCTTGTTCAATAGCAGAATTTATTGATTCCTGAATTATTTTAGCAATCTCAGCAAATATAGATCGCCAGAAGTTTGCTGTAACTGGACATGCCCATTATATATGACTGACCATCCCTAATTCACCATAGCCTCTCTGGCAATTTGTATTATCTATTTTCATTACATGGGCTATCTTGAGAGCCAACGTGGTTTTAGTGGTTAAGAGCAGGTGGATTCTAATCTGGAGGCTTGATTCCCCACTACTCCACTCCTCCTCCAGTTAAGCAGGGGCTTATCTGGTAAACCAGATGTGTTTCCGCACTCCTACATTCCTGCTGGGTGATCTCGGGCTTGTGACAGTTCTTCAGAACTCTCTCAGCCCCAATCAAGAGAGTCAAAACTGCCCAAGATGCTTGGAGGTTATTTAAAAAGACAGTAATAAAAGCTCAGCTGGAATGTGTTCCACAGGTCAGAAAAGGAAGCACCCAGTCCAAAAGAAAGCCACCATGGTTAACATGCGTCTGATTCGGAGACTAAAACTGGTCCAACATCACGTTGCTACAGAGCAGCATGCATCACAGAATTTATCCAGCTGTGCTGCGCCAGCTGCATTGGCTCCCAGTGGAGTTCGAATCATTTCAAGGTGTTGGTGCTGACCTTTAAAGGCCTTCGTGGCTTGGGACCCTCATTGCCTGCGAGACGCATCACCCCTTATGTCCCTGGCCTCTCGGCTCGGCAGGGCCAGTCTTTCTAGTGGTCCCTGGCCCTCAATGATCGGCTGGCCTCCACACGGGCCAGGGCGCTGCGGCTCTGTAGCCCGGCCTGATGAACACTCTTCCACCAGCCATCCGAACCCTCGGGACAGCAGGGGAGTTCACCCAGGGCCTATGCTGAGACTTCATTCCGCCCGGGCCTTTGGAGGGACCAGCCGCTGAAGGTGCCCCCTCTTTTAGCTCTTAACACCCGGAGTCCTTCTATCAAGCTAGGACTTCGCCACTCCCTCCCTCGCAGGAGGATTTAAATTAGGTATTTGGATGCCTCTTATTACTCTACTGCTGTTTTTAAAGGTTTTAACCATATTTATTTGTACCGAGATTTATGCTGTACACCGCCCAGAGCCCCTTGGGATGGGGCGGTATAAAAGTTTAAATAATAAATAAATAAATAAATAAATAAATAAATAAACAAGGAAGGTTGAGGAAGTTATCAGAAAAAAAGATATCTTTTAGAAAATGGAAGTCCAGCTCGACTGATGGAGAATATTTTTATTCATTTATTAAATTTCTATACCGCCCTATCCCCGAAGGGCTCTGGGCGGTGTACAGCATAAAAACCATACAGTATCAAATAAAAACTACTACTAATCAATAAAACTCACTAAAACTTCATATAGACAGTGGTTAATACAATTAAATAATTAAACAGTTAAATAATTAAATAAGAATATGAGAAGGAACACAAATGGTGGTAAAAGAGAAGCAAGAGGAGGTGAGGAAAATTCCTGTACCTGAACCAAGTTTCTTAGGAGGTGAATCCAAGGAACTAGTGAAGATAGTGGTAGAAAAGGAAGAAGTTCTGGCAGCCGTTGATAAACTAAATGCTACCAAATCCCCTGGCCCAGAGTGCATTCACCTAAGAGTTCTTAACGAGCTCGAGCATGAAATTGCTGATCTTCTCACTTTGATCTGCAACTTATTTCCTAAATCAGCCTCCATCGCTGAAGACTGGAAGATGGCCAATGTCATACCAATCTTTAAGAAAGGATCTAGGGGGGGACCCAGGAAATTACAGGCCAGTCAGTTTGACATCTGTGCCAGGTAAATTAGTAGAATCTATTGTTAAAGATAAAATTATAAAACATGTAGAAAAGCAAGACCTGCTGAGGAAAAGTCAACATGGCTTTTGCAGAGGCAAGTCCTACCTTACAAACTTACTAGAGTTCTTTAAGGGTGTAACCAGGCATGTGTATAAGGGGGAACCTTGTGGACATTGTCTACTTGGATTTCCAAAAGGCTTTTAACAAAGTTCCTCACCAGAGACTATTGAGAAAACTCAGCTATTGAGGAATAAGAGGGGAAGTCCTCCTATGGCAGTGGTGGCGAACCTATGGCACTCCAGATGTTCATGGACTACAACTGCCATCAGCCCCTGCCAGCATGGCCAATTGTCTATAAAATTATGCATGGGGTAGAAAATATTGACACAGAATTTTTTTTCTCTCTTTCTCACAATACTAGAACCAGGGGGCATGTACTGAAAATGCTGGGGGCGGAGAATTAGGACTAATAAAAGGAAACACTTCTTCATGCAACGTGTGATTGGTGTTTGGAATATGCTGGCTCAGGAGGTGGTGATGACCACTAACCTGGATAGGTTTAAAAGGGGCTTGGACAAATTTGTGGCGGAGAAGTCGATCTATAGCTACCAATCTTGATTCTCTTTGATCTGAGATTGCAAATGCCTTAGCAAACAGGTGCTCGGGAGCAGCAGCAGCAGCAGAAGGCCATTGCTTTTACATCCTGCTTGTGAATTCCCAAAGGCATCTGGTGGGCCACTGCGAGTAGCAGAGTGCTGGACTAGATGGACTCTGGTCTGATCCAGCAAGGCTCTTTTTTATTTTTTTTATGTTCTAACCTCACAAGGTGTCTGTTGTGGGGAGAGGAAGGGAAAGAAGCTTGTAAGCCAGCTTGAGTCTCCTTACAGGAGAGAAAGGTGGAGTATACATTCAAACTCTTCTTCTTCTAATAGCATTAAAATACCACCTTTGAGAATTTTTCAATGCATACTCTTGTAAACCTCTTAATTTAAAAGGGAAGTATTGGAATATTTCCTTATCAATAAATTGAATACATATATATCTAATTCACAACTGTGCCCCTTCCTGTGGGTGTGAAGATTAATCTGAAAAGTTTTTTTTAAATAAACTGTTTTTAAACGCCCCCATTTTTAAATAAGCTCTGGATACTCAGAAGGGAGGCAGCGGAAACCAGCCCAACACCAGGATAATTGGCAATCCTACTATAAATAGAGAAGCCTGTCACTTCATGGCAAACTCTTTCAATGGCTGAATGTGCCTTGTCTTATAGTTTCATTCACCTGAGCCAAACACTTGATCTGATTCCCTGTCAAAATGTCTGGCTGAAGTCTTTCACAACACATGCCTCAAAATGATCTCAGAGTCCGAGATGATGGAGATTGAACCGGGAACTTTCTGCTTGCCTAGAAAGTGTTCTGCCACTGACCACAGATTCAGGTCTCTAAGAGATGGGGAATTCACAATCTCCCTGAGCATGTGAATGTGTGAAATGGTGCTGTTTGCTAGGCTCTGTATTTGAAAAGTGAGCTGATGAACAGGCTCTATCTGTCCTCAGACAGTGAAATAATGATGAATTGTCTCCCTGCAAAGGGACAGTTTTGTTAGGGGGGAAGGGCAAGGAGGCTGATCTATACAAAATAAAACAATAACCCAGTGTCAGATTTATGGTAAGTCCATGCAATAGGCATTTGAGCTGCCCAACTCTGGTCTCCACTGGCGTAATGCCCATTGGGCAAGGTGGGCAGCTGCCCAGGGCATCACCTTATGGGGGGCATCAAAATGCTGGGTTCGTTTTGGGGTATTTTAGTGGTTTTCCATTTTTGGCCTGCAAGGGGTGCAGTTTGTAGGCTAGCGGCACCAAAATTTCAGCGTATCATCAAGAGACTGTCCTTATGCTAACCCCCAAGTTTGGTGAGGTTTGGTTTAGGGAGTCCAAAGTTATATGGACTCCCTAAGGGGGTGCCCCTATGCCCCATTGTTTCCAATGGGAGCTAATAGGAGATGGGGGCTACAGTTTTGAGGGTCCATAGCACTTTGAACTCAAACTGCACCAAACTTGGGGGGTATCATTAGAAACAGTCTCCTGATGAGACTCCCTGAAAGTTTACAGAGACTGTGCCTTTAAGAAATGTGCCCCCCCCCCCAGCCTGCAACCCCCATTGACAGCCAATGCAGAAAACTCCAATGCAGAACAAAGATTCTTGAGGCAAATTTCCTAGGATGTTGTTCCTGCAGGGGGGTGCATTTTTTGGATGTATCCCAGCACCAAAATTTCAGGGTATCATCTGGAGATGATGGCACCCCCCAAGTTTGGTGCAGTTTGGTTCAGGGGGGGGGGGGGGGCGTAAAGTTATGGACCCTCAAAACTGTAGCCCCCATGTCCTATTAGCTCGTATTGGAAACAATGGGGGGGGGGGCACCGCCTTGGGGAGTCCATAACTTTGAACTCCTTGAACCAAACCTCCACCAAACTGTGGGGAGTAGCATAAGGACAGTCTCCCTGATGATATGCTGAAATTCACAATGGTGCTGATACGTCTAAAATGCACCCCTGCAGGCACCAATGTCCTGGTGCAAAAAAAAAAAAATTGAGGTAAAATTAGGTGGTGGCATGCCAGTGGGCATTGACTCAGGGTTTTACCCAGGGCTACGAATTTGACCCCTTAGGGCTGCCTCGTTACGCCCCTGCTGGTCTCACTTAGCCCTGCAAGATTTCATCTTAAAATTTTATTTATTTATTTATTTATTTATTTATTTATTTATTTATTTATTTATTTATTTATTTATTTATTTATTTATTTATTTATTTATTTATTTATCTATTTATTTATTTATTTAACTTAATATACCGCCCTATCCCCGAAGGGCTCAGGGCGCTGAACAACACAAAATCAAACAGAAAACATAAAATCTTAAAACAGGTACATTCTAAAATAGGGCCCACGAGACCCATATATCACCCTCTTCCAACATTTGAGGATGGGTCCCAATGATGTTAGGGGACCCTACTAGCAGGGGGGAAGGGCGGGGCACTATCGGCGGCTGGACTCTCCAAAGGCCCGGTGGAACAATTCGGTTTTACAGGCCCTGCGGAACTCTCCAAGGTCCCGCAGGGCCCGAACAGCTGATGGCAATGTGTTCCACCAGGCCGGTGCCAGAGCTGTGAAGGCCCTGGCCCGTGTGGAGGCCAGCCGCGTCATCGAGGGGCCAGGGATATATACCCCTCCTCTCCCTGCAGTAAAGCACTGGCGGCAGTGGTGGCAGCCAGTGCCCCCTTAAATCTCTGCAAATGGGACATGCTGCAGAAAGGTGGAGCAGAGCTCAATACCTGAGACCATGGGTAACCCCTGTTTGGACTGGCTGCTGGCTGCCTGTTGAAATTACAGCATCTAAGCCAAAGGTTATTGTGGGTTTTCCAGGTTGTGTGGCTGTGGTCTGGTAGATCTTGAAGATCTGGCTAACCTGGGCACTCACCCTGTTCAAAATGTTTTGAACAGACCACGGCCACACAGCCTGGAAAACCCACAACTACCAGGAGCAGCAGTGGCGTAGGAGGTTAAGAGCTCGTGTATCTAATCTGGAGGAACCGGGTTTGATTCTCCGCTCTGCCGCCTGAGCTGTGGAGGCTCATCTGGGGAATTCAGATTAGCCTGTGCACTCCCACACACGCCAGCTGGGTGACCTTGGGCTAGTCACAGCTTCTCGGAGCTCTCTCAGCCCCACCTACCTCACAGGGTGTTTGTTGTGAGGGGGGAAGTGCAAGGAGATTGTAAGCCCCTTTGAGTCTCCTGCAGGAGAGAAAGGGGGATATAAATCCAAACTCTTCTTCTTCTTCTTCTTTAATCCAGCCGAAAGCCTTCGACAATACAATAAGTCAGAGGAATTTCCAAGAGCAAATTGTGAAGTCTGAGGCCAGGGAAGCCAGAAAGGTTGCAGAAAGCCAGTCATTTAGTCCAAGGTCAGGTTTCTGAAAAGCAGTCAATGGGGTGTTGGTATGTCCAATGTTTGTGAAACTCAGTGTATTCACACCCAACAATTCCTGTCAGGAGACGTTGTTGCCACCTGCCAGAACATCCCAAGTCCTCCAGGAACAGTCCTCCAAAGACTTGTATTCATGACCAGTATGAAGCTGGCACTGAGCAGCAAGGAAGGTGCATATTGTGTCACTGGGCCTGTAGCTCCGGCATCCTCAATCTTCTGTGAGATTCCAAGTGGGTTGACAACCCAGGAGAGCTGGGGCGGGGCAGCTGGTCTGCCCTTGGTGACTCAGAGCCAGAAGGTGGAGGTGAATCTGAGCTAACATTCTGCTGGAAATCCAGAAATGCCTGGACCTTCTCTCCCTGCTGGTCATCTGCTTTCAGCTCTGGGCTGGCCACGCAACGTCCCTTTTTCTCCAAAGAGTCCTCACTATTACTGAGGCCAGGCTGGGCTGCAGTGGCGTACCTGCCTAAGGACAGGGGGTACCCTATGTCCCTGGGCGCCCCCCATTTGGTCACGTAGGGGGCGCCAACATTTCAGGGTTGTTTGTGTGTTTTGAATATTTTTTAGTGTTTTTTTTACATTTCAGCCTGCTGGGGTGCATTTTTAAGGCTAGTGACACCAAAATTTCAGGGTACCATCCAGATACTGTCCTGATGTTATCACCCAAATTTGGTGGTGTTTGGTTCAAGTGCAGCAAAGTTATGGACCCCCAAAGGGGGTGCCCCATCCCCATTATTTTCAATGGGAGCTAACAGGAGATGGGGGCTACCCATTTGAGGGAGCATAACTTTGGTCCCCCTGAACCTAACTTCACCAAACTTGGTTGGCATCATAAGAATAGTTACCAGATGATACCCTGAAATTTTGGTGTCACTAGCTTTAAAAATACATGTTTTGTGAGCTGGTACAAAAAATCATTGTTTGGTCATGGTGGGGGAGGGTGGCCGCCCATACGCCGGGCCGGGGTGGGGGGGCAACTCAGGTTTTGTCCCCGGGCGCCAGTTTGCCCAGGTACGCCCCTGCTGGGCTGTTAAACTGTCTCCCATCTCTCCAAATGCTGGAGGACAAGCCATGAGCCAGAGCTCATCCAGAGAGTGGCCCAATCAAGCTGGGAAGACGTACACAAGAATAGAATAGAATAGAATAGAATAGAATAGAATAGAATAGAATAGAATAGAATAGAATAGAATAGAATAGAATCTTTATTGGCCAAGTGTGATTGGACACACAAGGAATTTGTCTCCGGTGCATATGCTCTCAGTGTACATAAAAGAAAAATACATTTGTCAAGAATCATAAGGTACAGCACTTAATGATTGTCATATAGGTCTAGTAAGCAATCAGGAAACAATCAATAGTAATAAAAACATAAAATGTAAAATCATAAAATAAAATGAAATGTCAGCACAGGCTATAGTCATACAGTCATAACTGGGAGGAGATGGGTAATAGGAATGATGAAAAAAGTAGTGCAGTAATTATATAATAAATATATAATAAATAGTTTGACATTATCGAGGGAATTATTTGTTTAACAGAGTGATGGCATTCGGGAAAAAACTGTTCTTATGTCTAGAGTGAGTGGGAACAGCAGGGGCAAGCAAGAAGCAGGAGCCTGGTGGGTGTTCTCCTAGTAATATGTGTGTGTCCCCATCCTGCAATTATTATGGGAGGTCACCTGGTTTGGAGGGTTGTCCCTGCCACTCCACCTGGGTAGTAAGGCACATAGAAGCTAGGCAAAACCTCTCGGAAAAGGGTTGCACCGCATTCCTCTAGTGTGCTTTTCCCCTTGTCTTCGGGCCTTTTGGCCATGCCTGAATCATACATTTTCATCCATCCATTTGCTTAAAAGAATGCAGTGGAGGAGGGGGGTAACAGCACCTGTCATGAAAGGAAGAATGAGGAAACCAGATTGCAGATAGTTCTCCTTTAAGAAAGACAATCAGCCTGCTAAAAAAACACAGTGGAATCAGGTTGGTTTACAAAGCATCCTTTGGAACGTGTTTTCAAATAGATCTGCCTACTTATTTGTACATGCAATGCAATCTTGTGCATATTTACGTAAAATTAAGCCCCATCGTTTACAATGGGGTTTACTTCAGACAAATGTGCATAGGATGGTAACATAAGAACAAGCCTGCTGGATCAGACCAGAGTCCATCTAGTCCGGCACTCTGCTACTCACAGTGGCCCATGTTTCCTTTTATTACCGTAGTCCTAATTCTTCCCCCCAGCATTTTCAGTGATACCCAGAAAGGTGGGGACAGGGACAACACCCATGCAGCCTTGTTCCTGGACTGGATGGGAGTGAGCATGGGATCTAATTTTCAGACGATAAAGCCCCCCACATGCAATGGCACTGGTGCGGTTGTTTTAAGTTGCATGGGGTAGAATTATGCATGGGGTAGAAAATGTTGACAGAGAGACATTTTTCTCTCTTTCTCACAATACTAGAACCAGGGGGCATCCATTCAAAATGCTGGGGGGAAGAATTAGGACTAATAAAAGGAAACACTTCTTCACGCAACGTGTGATTGGTGTTTGGAATATGCTGCCACAGGAGGTGGTGATGGCCACTAACCTGGATAGCTTTAAAAAGGGCTTGGACAGATTTATGGAGGAGAAGTCGATCTATGGCTACCAATCTTGATCCTCCTTGATCTGAGATTGCAAATGCCTTAGCAGACCAGGTGCTCAGGAGCAGCAGCAGCAGAAGGCCATTGCTTTCACATCCTGCATGTGAGCTCCCAAAGGCACCTAGTGGGCCATTGCGAGTAGCAGAATGCTGGACTAGATGGACTCTGGTCTGATCCAGCAGGCTAGTTCTTATGTTCTTATGTTCTTAAGCATCCCATTCAGTACCCCCTGAAGAATGAATGAGTCTCCACTCTTCTCCCCATGGATGCAGCTATACTCTTCAGCTAGCAGCTGAAGAGTATTTTGTGGCAAATTTATTTTGTGGCACTGATTTTGAATCTCACTTCCTGTTCCTCGCTGCCTCTCGCTGGGATGTCTGGAAGTTTGTACCTCTCAACGTCTCGCCATGGGTGCTGCTGTTCTGGACTGGGGAGGAACCTTTGCGCATCTTTCTGCACTTCTGCCCAGCAATAGATTCTGAGGCTGCACACACTGGCGTAATGCCCATTGGGCAAGGTGGGCAGCTGCCCAGGGCATCACCTTGTGGGGGGCATCAAAATGCTGGGTTCGTTTTTGGGTATTTTAGTGGTTTTCCATTTTTGGCCTGCAGGGGGCGCAGTTTTTAGGCTAGCGGCACCAAAATTTCGGCGTTTCATCAGGAGACTGTCCTTATGCTACCCCCCAAGTTTGGTGAGGTTTGGTTTAGGGCAGGGGTCCCCAAACTACGGCCCGGGGGCCAAATGTGGCCCCCTGAAGGCATTTATCCGGCCCGCCAGGCATGGCGGCAATGGCTCCATTCATGTGCAGTGGGGGCTCGAGGGAGAGGAGGATCCGGCCCCAACGGCTGTTGATTGCAGTTACATGATGACACCCCCAAATCTCCATGAATGTTCTGACCCAGAGTTGGAAACCTTACATGTGGCAACGCCTGCTCCGCCCTTCCCTCTCAGCTACTCCATGTGTTGCTCTCAGGCTTTCTGTTCCGCCTCACTCCCATTGGCATCAGCCAGGCTGGCCGAATAAGCTGCGCTGGCTGCTAGGGGTGAGGAAAAGAACTCCAAGGAAAGATACCTGATCCTGGGTTAGATGGAATGCTTCATTGGGAAAGTTCTGCTTCTTTTTTTTACAGGGGAAGGTATTCCGCAGCCTCCCCAACAATATTTGGAGCCCACCCTGTACTTGACATACTTTGGTCACTGTTCTAAAAATAGACCATGACAGAAAGGCTGAAAGGTGAAATCAAACATTTTACAATCATTTGTGCATAGGAATTTGTTCATAGTTTTTTTTAGTCCGGCCCTCCAACAGTCTGAGAGACAGTGAACTGGCCCCCTGTTTAAAAAGTTTGGGGACCCCTGGTTTAGGGAGTCCAAAGTTATGGACTCCCAAAGGGGGTTCCCCTATCCCCCATTGTTTCCAATGGGAGCTAATAGGAGATGGGGGCTACAGTTTTGAGGGTCCATAACTTTGGCACCCCCTGAACCAAACTGCACCAAACTTGGGGGGTATCATTAGGGAAGTCTCCTGATGAGACCCTGAAAGTTTTGAGACTGTGCCTTCAGAAATGTGCCCCCCATAGCCTGCAACCCCCATTGACAGCAATGCAGAAAACTCAATGCAGAACAAAGATTCTTGGGCAAATTTCTAGAATGTTCCTGCAGGGGGTGCATTTTTGGATGTATCGGCACCAAAATTTCAGGGTATCATCTGGAGATGATGGCACCCCCCCCAAGCTTGGTGCAGTTTGTTTCAGGGGGGGGCCAAAGTTATGGACCCTCAAAACTGTAGCCCCCATCTCCTATTAGCTCGTATTGGAAACAATGGGGGATGGGGCACCCCCTTTGGGAGTCCATAACTTTGGACTCCTTGAACCAAACCTCACCAAACTTGGGGAGTAGCACAAGGACAGTCTCCTGATGATATGCTGAAATTGTGGTGCTGATATATCTAAAAATGCACCCCCTGCAGGCACCAATGTCCTGGTGCAAAAAAAAAATTGGTCGTGGTGGAGTGGCCGCCCATGGGGGGGGGGGCATCCAACTCAGGTTTTGCCCAGGGCTACAGTTTGCCCAGGGCTGCCTCGTTACGCCCCTGGCTGCACAGCCAGCCATGCGGATCTGGCACTGAATTCCCGGCAGCAGCACACAATTGGTGGAGTTGAGTGGTCAAGAGGGTGGACTCAGGACACTTCCTCATCCCCACCTCCATTCCACATCCCCTCCTGTCTATATTACACTTTCTTTTAGGATGGACTAAGGGGCGTTTAGTAAGGCGCTGTTTTTATCATCCTCTGCCCTCACCCCCATCTTCAGAAAGTGTTCATGGTGGCCTATTTTGCACAGCGTTACTGATGGATATGAGCACTGATGCTCCACATAAATATCTGGTGTTAATGGGAGACCTAATATGAGAGAAGACGGGTGAGATGTGGTAATGCTCGCCCCCCTTCTGACCTCCAACCTATCCTGAGGAATGTGGGCTGTGGGGCTCAGGGATACTCTGCTTTGTCCTTGGTGTTGATCAATGCCAGGTCCATCAATAATAAGACCGCGGCGCTCTGGGACTTTCTCGGGGGCCAGCAGATGAACCTGGCCTATATCACCGAAACCTGGGTGCGCGATGGTGAAACGGTTGCCTTGGGCGAAGTCTCGTCCCTGGGTTTCACATGTGTCTGTAACCTCAGCTTGTGGGTTCTGTGGGGCAGTACTTGGAATGAGTTGCAACATCAATTTTTAAACAACAAAATGGTTTACTTTTCTGTACAATTAACACTTTTAAAACATCAACATTTAACGTTACAATTCAAGGTCCTGTTCAGGTTGCATTTCAAGTCCTTCTATTTACAGTCTACTGATATTGCCAAGTCCAAATCTTCTTTGCAAGTTGGCTGGCTCCTGAAGACTCCAAGGGCTTGATGAACAGGTTGCAACATGATGAAGGTCTCCAGGAGAACTCTCACCCATTACAACCACAAAAGAAACCCTTAACAAGGTGTTAAGGGCTTATAGAAATCAAGGTCCGAGTCTGGTAGCCTTGTTCTTCTGCAAAAGAGCTCTTTCAGCCTCTCTGCTGCTCCGAGTCTCCACCCCCTTACTGGGTCAACCCATTCTGGGCCAACCCATTCTGGGCATGGGGGTTACATGTCCACCAATCTTGAACAGGAAAGACCAGGAAAGGGATTTGGGCGTCTTAGTTGATAGTTCCATGGGAATGTCAACTCAATGCATGGCAGCTGTGAAAATGGCAAACTCTATGCTGGGGATAATTAGGAAAGGAATTGATAATAAAACTGCAAAGATTGTCATGCTCTTATATAAAGCCGTGGTGCAACTGCACTTGGAGTACTGTGTTCAGTTCTGGTCGCCACATCTCAAAAAGGATATTGAAGAGATAGAAAAAGTGCAGAGAAGGGCAACGAGGATGATTGAGGGACTGCAGCACCTTCCTTATGAGGAGAGGCTGCAGTGTTTGGGACTCTTTAGTTTGGAGAGGAGACGGCTGAGGGGGGATATGATTGAAGTCTATAAAATTATGCATGGGGTAGAAAATGTTGCCAGAGAGACATTTTTCTCTCTTTCTCACAATACTAGAACCAGGGGGCATCCATTGAAAATGCTGGGGGGAAGAATTAGGACTAATAAAAGGAAACACTTCTTCACGCAACGTGTGATTGGTGTTTGGAATATGCTGCCACAGGAGGTGGTGATGGCCACTAACCTGGATAACTTTAAAAGGGGCTTGGACAGATTTATGGAGGAGAAGTCGATTTATGGCTACCAATCTTGATCCTCTTTGATCTGAGATTGCAAATGCCTTAACAGTCCAGGTGCTCGGGAGCAACAGCCGCAGAAGGCCATTGCTTTCACATCCTGCATGTGAGCTCCCAAAGGCACCTGGTGGGCCACTGCGAGTAGCAGAGAGCTGGACTAGATGGACTCTGGTCTGATCCAGCTGGCTTGTTCTTATGTTCTTATGAACTCAGGGCCGGGAGGGAGGCGTGGCAATGCTCATCGGGGTTTGATCTCCTTCAAGGCTATCCCTGTCCCAAGGATCACTGGTATGGAGTATGCTGGCCTAGAGTGGTTGTCTCAGGAGAGGTTGGCGGTCTTCCTGGTGTATCGGTCGCCTAGCGCACCAGGAGACAGCCTGCCACAGCTGCTGGAAGTGATGGCTGACTGGGCGTTGTGATACCCCAGACTGGTTGTCTTGGGTGATTTCAACATCCATGTCGACGACGCCTCTTGTTCAGCGGCTATGGACCTGGTGTCATCCATGGCGACGTGGGCCTCTCCTTGTTAAGTTCTGGCACCACTCATGAGGCTGACCACACCCTGGATTTGGTCTTTGGGTCAGGATTGGATATGGTTGTATCCTCTGTTAGCAGAGTGCCATGGTCCGACCATTTTGCCTTGAAGGTCCAAGTGGATATGCCACGCCAACCCTGTCTAGGCGACGGACTGATTTATGTCCACCCGCGGAGACTTATGGAGCCTATTAGTCTCCTGAATGCTCTGTGGAACCCTGAACCCCCTGGCACCCTTGATGAGCAGGTGGAGGACTGGAATTCCAGACTCTCTGATGCCGTCGAGGTGATTGCTCCCCGGCGTCCTCTACGCTCCCGCCTGTGGTGGGCTCCCTGGTATACGAGGGAGCTGCGCCAAATGAAGCGGGAGCTCAGACGGCTAGAGCGAGCGTGGAGGAAGTCTCGTGATGGAGTTTCGCGAACAACTTATAGGACGTTTATGAAAGCCTATGAGTTGGCGATGAAGAGGGCGAAGAGAGAGCATTTCTCGTCCTCTCTCGCATCTGCTAGCTCTTGCCTGGCACAACTGTTTCGGATTGTTCGGTCCCTCACTTCATTGACAGAGGGTTCCACAAATTCTCAATTGGCTATTGGCTGTGAGGCATTCATGGGCTTTTTTGCAGATAAAGTCGCATCACTCCGCCAGGACCTTCCGGCCACCTTTGATACAGTTCGAGAACTCGAGGCTCCGTTGCCATCTTCAGGTCCTTGTCTGGACCAGTTTTTTCCTGCTCGCTGAGTCTGATGTTGACAGGGTCCTGGCTGCTGTTAGACCTACTACCTGTTCTCTGGATCCATGCCCCTCCTGGTTAATAAAAGCCTGCCGGGAGGAGTTATGACCCCACCTGTTGAATATCATCAATGGCTCCCTTGAGCAAAGAGTGTTTCCGGTTGGGTTGAAGGAGGCAGTGGTCTGCCCGCTCTTGAAAAGACCATCTTTAGATCCTGGTGATCTGGCCAATTACCGCCCCGTCTCTTTCGTTTCTGGAGAAGGTAATTGAGAGAGTGATGTTGGAGCAGCTTCAGGGCTTTCTGGAGGACACATTGGCACTTGATCCCTTCAGCTTCCATGCTGGACATGGGACGGAGACTGTCCTTGTCGCTATCACAGATATGCTCCGCATGCAGCCAGACCGAGGCGGATCGGCGCTGCTAGTTTTGCTAGATCTTACTGTAGCGTTTGATGTGGTCGACCACGATCTTTTGACCCACCGCCTGGCTACTTCCGGAGTGCGAGGCACTGTCCTTCAGTGGATTGCCTCGTTTCTCCGGGACAGGGGTCAGCAGGTGTGGTGTGGGGACCAGGCCTCTCAAAGGTGCCTGCTTCACTGCGGGGTACCTCAGGGGGCCTTGTTATCCCCTCTGAGCTGGTGTGGAGCTTTGGGCTGGTCTGCCATCAATATGCTGATGACACCCAGCTCATTCTGCTGATGAAGGGGGGCAGCCTCTGCCCCTGTGGCTCTACAGCATTGTTTGGAGTCGGTTGCTGGTTAGTTGAGGCAGAGCAGGTTAAAACTCAATCCATCAAAGAAGGCGGTCCTCTGGCTGGGTCATGGTGAGAGACCTAGGGATTTTCAGCCACCGGTTTTGGAAGGGGTTATGTTGGCCCCAACCTCCCTGGCTTGTAGCCTGGGGGTCCGCCTGGATTACTGTTACTCGCTCTACACGGGCCTTCCCTTGAAATTGATCCAGAAACTGAAGCTGGTCCAGAATGCAGTGGCTCGGATTCTTACGGGGGGTACTTGTCAAGATCATATTACCCCCATGCTGCGCCGTCTGCACTGGCTTCCGGTGGAATTCCAGATCGTCTTCAAGGTGTTGGTATTAACCTTTAAGGCCCTTCATGGCTTGGAACCCTCATACCTGCGGGACCATCTCACCCCATATGTCCCTAATAGACCACTGTGTTCTGCGTCGGCAGAGCTGCTGGAAGTCCCCGGTCCTTCAATGATGCGGCTGGCCTCTACTCAGGCCAGGGCCTTTACGGCCCTGGCCCCTGCCTGGTGGAACGCTCTTCCTCCAGCTGTCCGGGCCCTGCGGTATCTTCGTGAGTTCCGCAGGGCCTGTAAGACCGAGCTTTTCCACCAGGCTTTTGGTGAGGCCGGCCGCGGATTGGCTGCCCTCTTGTGAGGCCCTGTCATAGTGTCATCTCTGGCTGTGCCCTATATCAGCTCCATCTGGGGCACTGCCAGTCCCTCCCAGCCTTAAGACTGGGTGTCGCTAATATGGGGATGTTATGCTGCATATTGATTTTAATGTTTTTAGCGGTAATGTAAGTTAATCATTGACTGCTTTTTAGTTTTGTGTTGTGAACTGCCTAGAGCCCTTTGGGGATGAGGCGGTCTACGAAATCCAATGAATAAATAAATATTTGGGTGCTGTGTGGTTTCCGGGCTGTATGGCCGTGTTCTAGCAGCATTCTCTCCTGACGTTTCGCCTGCATCTGTGGCTGGCATCTTCAGAGGAAGATGCCAGCCACTCCTCTGAAGATGCCAGCCACAGATGCAGGCGAAACGTCAGGAGAGAATGCTGCTAGAACACGGCCATACAGCCCGGAAACCACACAGCACCCAAGTGATTCCGGCCGTGAAAGCCTTCGACAATACAATAAATAAATAACCACTTGATTGCACATGAACTTTGAAGAAGGGTTGGTCTTAAATTATACCCCACATTTGTCTACTGCAAGGAGTTTCAAAGTGGGTTACAATTATCTTCCCTTCCCCCTTTACAACAGGTACCTTGTGAGTTAGCTGGGACTGAGAGAAATTGAAGGAACTGTGACGGACCCAAGGTCACCCAGCAGGCTTCATCTGGAGAAGAGAGGAATCAAACCCAGTTAACCAGAATAGTTTCAGCCATTCTTAACCACTACACTACATTCATGGTAAAAAGAATTGCTCACTTCCAGAGAAATCATGTACTTACTGCAGTAATATCTGTGTTGAAGATTTAGAGCAGAAAGTTAATTCTTGAAGGATTGTGAATGGCTACAAATGCTCTAAGGTTAGGAACCAAACTAGTTCTGTTCCTAATTAATGCTTTATCAGTTGGTTAGAGAGACTACACAGTATGTCACAAGTCCTTCTGACCACAGACTGAAGGAAAACCCAGATCATGTCATGGGTTCATTTGGTACTTGGCTTAGTGATGAGAAAGAAACATGAAGATTTGTGGCAATGGAACAAACCTTGAACCTGTTTTTCAGATTTATTGAGCATTATGAACCAGTCAATTATGGACCACTATTAAGTTCTTTGATATGCAGCTGTTTTGGTCTTCTGGCCTTGAATGTAACACATCGTTCTTGATTGCAGCAAGCAGTCTTCCACTCTTTGCAGCCTTTTATCGGTATTCAAGTATTTTAAGCAAACAAAAGACTTTATATCATAGCACCATAATATTAGAAAAATTACATACAGGAACTACTACAATAACTGAAAGTTCTGTAAAACAAGGTTAAACAAAAGGATTCCATGCATGGCACCTGAGATTCTAATTCAAGATACTTTCTGCATCCCTTTGAAACCGAGGTTGGTGGCTTTATTGCTGCCCTGTTGTTTCTCAGTGCATTCCCAGTGGTGGGATCCAAAAATTTTAGTAACAGGTTCCCATGGTGGTGGGATTCAAACTGTCGCGTAGTGCCAATGGGGCTGAGTGGGGCACAACAGGGGCGTGGCCGGGCATTCCAGGGGCGAAGCATTCCTGGACGGGGCTGTGGCAAGAATGTAGCCGCTGCGCAGGTCCTTGGGTGGGAAACGAATGCACGCAGGCGCAGGCTGCCACGCACGCCGGTGCACCTCCTGCTAGACTGCTTCAAGTTCTGCGCGCTACTGCTGAGAGGAGGGGTGTAACTAAGGCAAAAATCACGTGGCAAAATCACCAATTAGTCACCCCCTCTCGGCACGCACAAATAACTAGTAACCTACTCTCGGGAACCTGTGAGAACCTGCTGGATCCCACCTCTGATTCCCCCCTCCTTTTCTGTAGAGCTTGACAGGCCTGTCTGGGCCCCAAAACAAGGAAAGGTATCATGAGATTATCCAACTCTCGGTAACAGATCTATCTGAAACAACATAATAATTCAACATAACCATGTGAGGTTACAGAGGGGCTCCCCTCCTGTGCTAGAGGTAAGAAAAGGCTGGGTAGGGGCTGGCTTGTGATCCGCACGAGCCATTTATTCTCTCTCTCTCTCTCTCTTTTATGAAAACTTTTGAAAGGCTAGTGATGTACCATTTGAAAACCATCACGGATCCACTGTTGGACCCCTTGCAATTTGCATACCGAGCAAATAGATCGACAGATGATGCTATTAATATGGCTTTGCACTATATCCTACAGCATCTTGAATCGCCAAAGACCTATGCAAGGGTCCTCTTTGTTGACTTTAGTTCAGCATTCAATACTATCAGACCGGACATTCTTCTAACCAAACTAAATCAGCTAGCAGTACCTGAGCATATTTGTAAGTGGATCACAAGCTTCCTAACAGATAGGAAACAGCAGGTGAAGCTAGGAAAAATTACATCAGACACCTGTAAAGAATGAGCACAGTGGGCCCCCAAAGGCTGGCTGTACTTTCACCACTTCTCTTCTCTCTGTACATACCAATGACTGCATCTCAAATGATCCATCTGTTAAAATACTGAAATTCTGCAGATGATACAACAGTGATTGGGTCTCATTCGAGACAACTTGATGAAACCAGCATACAGACGGGAGGTTGAACAAAAAACTAGCCTCGTGGTGCCACTGGAACAATCTAGAACTGAACACACTTAAAACCGTAGAAATGGTGGTAGATTTCAAGGGAGAAGCCCTCCCATCCTACCTCCTCTCACAATACATAGACAACACAGTATCAACAGTAGAGACCTTTAAATTTCTAGGCAAATCCATCATATCTCCATGACCTACAAATGGTCACCTAATATCAAAAAATGTCATCAAAAAAGCACAACAAAGAGGTTCTTTCTGGGCGCCTAACTCAGGGAAGCTCAAACTGCCCAAGGAGCTGCTGATACAGTTCTTACAGAGGAATCATTGAGTCTGTCATCTGCACCTCTATATAATCCTGTGTGGTTTGGTTCTGCAACCCAACAAGATCGATTACACAGACTTCAGAGAATAATCAGAACCTGCAGAAAAAACAACTGCTGCTAACCTGCCTTCCATTGAGGACCTGTATACTGCAGCCCGAGGGTCAAAAAAGGGCTGTGAAAATATTTACTGACCCCTGGCATCCTGGACATAAACTGTTTCAACTCTTACTCCACTCTAAACATTAAGCTTACAGAGCACTGCACACCAAAGACAACTAGACATAAGAGACAGTTTTTTCCCGAATGCCATCACTCTGTTAAACAAATAATTCCCTACGATAATGTCCAAACTATTTATTATATATTTATTATATAATTACTGAATTACTTTTGTCATCATTCCTATTACCCATCTCCTCCCACTTATGACTGTATGACTATAGCCTGTGCTGACATTTTATTTTATTTTATGATTTTACATTTTATGTTTTCATTACTACTGATTGTTTCCTGATTGCTTACTAGACCTATATGACAATCATTAAGTGCTGTACCTTATGATTCTTGACAAATGTATTTTTCTTTTATGTACACTGAGAGCATATGCACCGGAGACAAATTCCTTGTGTGTCCAATCACACTTGGCCAATAAAGATTCTATTCTATTCTATTCTATTCCTATTTCATTCCCCCCCAGCTGTCTCTGCCTATGGAAACTGAGGCCAGTGAGTCTGAAATCCTAGAGAGGCCGCCACACAAGGGGGTGGGGAGGCCACTTCCTTCTTGCCTGGAGTGCAGAAGCGGCAGTGAGTAAAGGGGAACCCGGGGGCGGGATGGGCGACTTCCCAATTCGGGGTAGGTGCAAGGGAGGTCAGAGACGGGTCTCGATCTAGGAGAGCTGGAAAACCGGGGGGCGGGGGGCTTCTCCACCTGGCGCTCACCTTTCCCTCTCCTCTTTACACCGGGCTGGGTGGGCCACCTCCCTTCTTTGCAGAGGCCTTGCGAGAGGCCTTTGCAGGGAGGGTGGGAGACTCTGGATTTGTGGGTGGTGGGGTTGGAGTCAGTGAAAGGCACAGAGAAATGGGGGGGGGGGGCTGGAGGGGAAAGAGGAGCCTTTGGAGACAGACGCCCCTCCCCCCAAGTTTGTTTTTCCAGGATAAGTGGTGGGTTAGAGAGCAGCAGTCTGACCGGGGGGAGGGGGGGGGGATTAAAGGAAGAAGAGTATGCAGGCAGATCTGCTCCGGGACCGCCCCCTCCCCCACAAAAGGCATTCAATTCGTATGCAAAGGAGGCACGTTCAGAACGGGACTGAGTCTGCAGAGGAGGTCCTTTCATTCGGGAGGGGAAAGCCCCAACAGAGAGCAAAGAGCTCCGAGGGGGCAAAAGGAGGGTCTTCGGAGGAGGGAAGCGATGCCTCCCAGTCCTCCCCCCACAGGAGACATCAGAGTGATTGAATCTTTGACACCCCACCCCCCCATTGGAATAGAAAGACCCGTTTATTTTTAGGGTTTTTTTTTCTGATAGTGGGACAGACTAGACCAGAGAAACAGTCCACAATCCAAAAAAGGGATGTGTGTGTGTGTGTGAGAGAGAGAGAGAGAGAGAGAGATTTTACTTTTCCAGGCTGCTGCAGGAATGGTTGGGACAGGTCTGGTGAGCTGAAAGGGGCTCAAGGAGGGGGAGAAATGGAGGACCGCAGGCAGGCAGGCAGGATTCAAGGAGCAGAAAAACAAAAGGGGGGGGGGGAGGAGAAGTGAATAGAGTGAAAACCCCATTTTTCTCACTCAGTTCACACACCCCTTTCTGTGCCAGAAAGAGCTTGCAAAACAAAGAAGTCTCCAAAGAAAGAAGAGCCACAAGAAATGCAAATAGGAAAGTGACCATCTTCTATCCACTTTAGACAGGGGAGGGGGCTGATGGCTTAAGGCACAGGAGGAGGGCCAATAGATTTGGGGGAAAGCACCCCCACTTCTTCTGCCCCCTCTGCTTCTTGGCAGCCTGATCCCAGCAGGTCTTTCCTTCCTTCCACTTCAGGATCTTAAGAAATACACCTGTGTCCTTTATTCTGTGGGCAATTGATGAGGAAGATGCCCCCTTCCAATCCCCTTGGTCTTTCTCCCTATAAAAATCCTGATCCTCTGCTGCATTTCTATTCTGTTGGGTGTTTGCAAAGCGGAGGTGATCCCTCCAGATTCCCTGAGAGGATGATCCAGAGTTGCAGGACCTCTCAGGGTCAGCAGTGCTGTGTGCTGGATGGAAGAAAAGAGTTAAGGCTCCCATCCGGCATACTGAGGAGATATCCATCTTTGACCTGATTAATACAGAGAAAGCGGGCTCAGTGTTTCTCCTTGCAGTGCTAGCTTTCTATCTGTGGGGTTTTTTCATGAATCAAACATTTGGCGTTAGCAAGTGCAAGTTTGGCATCTCCCTTCTGTCCCCTTGAGCCAGTCAGTTAAGTTTTAGCTCCTAATTTGTAGCTATGGACATGATGCAGAATTTGATAGAAAATCTGGAATGATCCAACAAAAAATTTGTGAGGATCCATGATTTGGAACTCTGGTTTTTGCACTTTGGTGGTGCCACAAAGCAGTGGATGCCTAATTTTTGCAGTGCAGTCTACATTACCGATGATTTGATGGTGAATTTAGGGTGATCTTATACAAAATCTTAAGTATCCATGAGGATCCGTGCTTTGGGATTATGTTTTTGAGCCATTGCAACACCATGCCTGATTTTTTTAGTGCTGCCAGTAGACGTGATTTGCAGTATGACTGGTTTTCTTTTCTTTCAACGTAGAGACAGTAGGCACCTCATAATATTGCCAGGTTGCTGGCAGGAACATCTATTAGGGACCGGATTACTCCGGTCCTGTACCAACTACACTGGCTGCCGATCGAGTACCGGGTCATGTTTAAAGTTCTGGTTATGACCTTTAAAGCTATTCGCGGCCTTGGACCAGCATACCTACGGGACGGTCTCTCCCTATATCGCCCTGTTAGGCCCCTCCGCTCCTCGGAGGCGGACCTCCTGGTGATCCCTGGCCCCAAAGTGATCCGGCTGGCCTCTACAAGGGCCAGGGCTTTTACAGCCCTGGCCCCTACCTGGTGGAACAGGTCTCAAGTGAGATCAGGGTCTGCGGACATACAGAGCTCGTGAGGGCCTGTAAACGGACCTGTTCCTCAAGCAGGCATTTGGCCAGCTTCTGCCAACATCTCACTTCTGTGAAAATCTGGCTCCTGTAAAGGAAGGGGGAAGGGGAAATAATTTTAATCGCCATCGGACCTTTATCCTCCTTATAAATTGTATATGGTTTTAAACTGATTGGGGAAATGTTTTTAACTACATTAAATGATGGATATCACTCTGAGCCCTCTTTGGGGAAGGGCGGTATAGAAATTTAATAAAATAAAAATAAAATAAATATTGCGCTCCCTATCCAGAATATTATAAGCTTTTCAAGGGCTCTGTCCTTTGACAAATGACCTCTGCTGATGGATTTGTGAAAGATCTGCTCCTAAACAGACTGACTCCCATCCCCACTCACACACCCCAAGGGTGCTTTATGGCAAAGGGGACATGTACATGGTGAGACACAATTTCTTGCCTTCTCCCCCAAGGGAAAGTGTAATCAAAGTAACCAAAGTAATCAAAGACAAGCACATCTAAAAGTAATCAAAGTGTAACCAAAGTAATCAAAGACAAGCACATCTAAAAGGAGGGGTATGTAATATAGCAAAATGATATTGCAAACCACAAGAAGCACTTCTATTCTGATCCATCAGGTATCTCCATTCTCTTTCGTTTTCCTTGCAGTACATTGCTGTGTCTCTCCTCCATCCCCCTCTCCCCCGGGAGAAGCCTCTCTTCATAATCAAGTGGGTAAAGGCATCATTCCAGAGTCAGAGGTGATCCAATAGAATGGGAAGGTGATAGAGGAGCTGGACCCTGAAGGACCTGGACTTGGCAAGAGAGCAAGGAAAGGCCGCCATCCCACCCAAGCTGTGACTGGTGCTGAATTCTGGGAGAGAGCTGCACTGGAGGTCTGTGATCAGGAGCCCCTGCATTCAGGAGTACTTTGCCAACACTACTGGCAGTTCTGCTACCGTGAGGCCCATGGGCCCTCAGATGTTTGCAGCCAGCTGCATGGACTTTGCAAGCACTGACTGAAGCCAGATCCTAGACCTAGTGATCCGGGAGCAGTTCCTGACCATCCTGTCTCAGGAAATGCAGTCCTAGGTCAAAGGATGTGGGCCAGAGACCAGTTCCCAAGCAGTCACCCTGGCTGAAGGTTTCCCCCTGAGGCAGGCAGAGGAGAAGGGGCAGGCAGAACAGGTGATAACTTTTCTTTCCAGGTATGTCCAGTTCAGGCAACAACATTTGACATTGTATTGTCAGAGGCTTTCGTGACCAGATTCAACTGGTTGTTTGTGGGCTTTCCAGGCTGTGTGGCCATGAAGATCTTGTTCCTAATGTTTCGCCTGCATTTGTGGCTGGCATCTTCAGAGGGGTATCACAGAGAGAAGTCTGTTATACACTGTGTACAGTGTATTTGACATTCTTCTAAAGCTTCCCTGCCCAATATTTGTCCAACTGTTAATAGCCCAAATGAGAGATTTAAGAAGGTGCTTCAGCAGTCAGTTCTTCTGGGGAATTTCTTATCCCTCCAGATAATTTGCTAGGGTTGAAAAAATAACCCACCAGGTGCAAAGTCTGGGAGTGACGTCTTACCTATCTTCCTTACTGCTATTTCAGATGTGGTGTCCACTCATGCAGATGGAAGCTGAGTTACCTGTTACAGAAGGCTGTTTGTTGGAGGAAGGGCAGGAGGCTCGAACCCAGGAGCATGGCCAAGATGCCCTCTCATGTGGTAAAGACTCCTTGTGCCTGGATGGGATTGGGGTACCCAGTGAATTTGCTAGGTAGAGAGTTCTGGTCAAGAAACAACATGAACATAAGAAAGAGCCTGCTGGATCAGACCAGAGTCCATCTAGTACAGCACTCTGCTACTCGCAGTGGCCCACCAGGTGCCTTTGGGAGCTTATATGCAGGATGGGAAAGCAATGGCCTGCTGCTGCTGCTGCTCCCGAGCACCTGGTCTGCTAAGGCATTTGCAATCTCAGATCAAGGAGGATCAAGATTGGTAGCCATAGATCGACTTCTCCTCCATAAATCTGTCCAAGCCCCTTTTAAAGCTATCCAAGCCCCTTTTAAAGCTACCATCTCCTGTGGCAGCATATTCCAAACACCAATCACGCGTTGCGTGAAGAAATGTTTCCTTTAGTCCTAATTCTTCCCCCCAGCATTTTCCATGGATACCCCCTGGTTTTAGTATTGTGAGGAAGAGAGAAAAATATATCTTTGTTAACATTTTCTATCCCATGCATAATTTTATAGATTTCAATCATATCCCCCTCAGACGTCTCCTCTCCAAACTAAAGAGTCCCAAATGCTGCAGCCTCTCCTCATAAGGAAGGTGCTCCAATCCCTCAATCATCCTCGTTGCCCTTCTCTGCATTTTTCTATCTCTTTTGAGACGTGGCAACCAGAACTGAACACAGTACTCCAAGTGCGGTCGCACCACTGCTTTATATAAGGGCATGACAATCTTTGCAGTTTTATTATTAATTCCTTTCCTAATTATCCCCAGCATAGAGTTTGCTTTTTTCACAGCTGCCATGGATTGAGTCGACATTCCCATGGAACTATCAACTTAGATGCCCACATCCCTTTCCTGTCTGTGACTGTTAGCACTGACCCCTGTAGCGTGTATGTGAAGTTTGGATTTTTTGCCCCTATGTTCATCACTTTACATTTTGCTACATTGAACTGCATTTGCCATTTCTTAGCCCACTCACCTAATTTATCAAGGTCCGCTTGGAGCTCTTCGCAATCCTTTGCAGTTCTCACCACTCTACATAATTTGGTATCATCCTCAAACTTTGCCACCATGCTACCTATCCCTACTTACAAGTCATTTATGAATAGGTTAAAGAGCACCAGTCCCAAAAGGGATCCTTGGGGGACACCACTCCCTACATCTCTCCATTGTGAGAACTTCCCATTTACACCCACCCTTTGCTTCCTGTTTCTCAACCAGTTTTTAATCCTTAGGAGGACTTCCCCTCTTATTCCTTGATAGCTGAGTTTTCTCAATAGTCTCTGGTGAGGAACTTTGCCAAAAGCCTTTTTGAAATCCAAGTATACAATGTCCACTGGTTCCCTCTTATCCATATGCCTGTTTACACCCTCAAAGAACTCTAGTAAGTTTGTAAGGCAGGACTTGCCTCTGCAAAAACCATGCTGACTCTTCCTCAGCAGGTCTTGCTTTTCTGCGTGTTTTATAATTTTATCTTTTACAATTCTACTAATTTACCAGGCACAGATGTTAAACTGACTGGCCTGTAATTTTTTGCACCCCACCCCCACCCCCGATCCTTTCTTAAAGATTAGTGTGACATTGGCCATCTTTCAGTCTTCAGGGATGGAGGCCGATTTCAGGGATAAGTTGCATATTAAAGTGAGAAGATCAGCAATTTCATGCTTGAGCTCTTTAAGAACTCTTGGGTGAATGCAATCTGGGCCGGGGGATTTGGTAGCATTTAGTTTATCAATGGCTGCCAGAACTTCTTCCTTGCCTACAACTATCTTTGCTAGTTCCTCGGATTCGCCTCCTAAAAAGCTTGGTTCAGGGGCAGGAATTTTCATCGTCTCCTCTTGGAATTCATTCAGCTTCTCTGCAATCTCCCTGTTCTCCTTTATCACATCTTTTGTTCCTTCGTCATCTAACAGGCCTACCGCTTTCCTACCGTGTTTCCCCGAATATAAGACAGTGTCTTATATTAATTTTTGCTCCCAAAGATGTGCTATGTCTTATTTTCAGGGGATGTCTTATTTTTCCTGTGTTCTGTTCGTCGGGCATGCTTCCAAACAAAAACTTTGCTATGTCTTACTTTCGGGGGATGCCTTATATTTCGCACTTCAGCAAAACCTCTACCATGTCTTATTTTTTGAGGATGTCTTATATTAGAGCAGGGGTAGCTCAATATAAGACAGTGTCTTATACACTTTTGCTCCCAAAGATGTGCTATGTCTTATTTTCAGGGGATGTCTTATTTTTCCTGTGTTCTGTTCGTCGGGCATGCTTCCAAACAAAAACTTTGCTATGTCTTACTTTCGGGGGATGCCTTATATTTCGCACTTCAGCAAAACCTCTACCATGTCTTATTTTTCGGGGATGTCTTATATTAGGGGAAACAGGGTAGCTGGCTTCCTACTTTTGATGTACTTGAAGAACTGCTTCTTCCTTCAATTTGAAATGCTTCTTCAACTTGAGGCACTAACCTTACATCCAGATAGGGAAGTTGTCCAAATGTTTGGATAGTTAAGTCTGGTGAGTTGGTTGTTGCAGTTAAAGGCAGGGCCGGGGCCCTTTCCAGACTTATTCTGGCCTTTCGGGGAGGACTCTTTTGGGCCATGCCTGCTTACGACTGCCAGCTGTAGGTTGGGATTTTGCTGGACATTTTGTGGGTAAAGCTTGGGAGGGCAAGATTTGGGGAGGAGAAAGGCCTAAGCTGAGTGTAATGCCATAAAGTCCACCTCCCAAAGCAGCCATTTTATCCAGGAGGACAAAGAAGAGAACCATGTGGGCTTTTTGCTTCTCACTTTGGAGAAAGGTGGGGTAAAATGAGGTTTAATAAATAATAAATGTAGCTCAACATGGGAGGCAGATAAAAGGCAGGGTGGTGAATGTCTGAGAAAGACAGAATTAGGCAGGGAAAGGGAAGA
This sequence comes from Sphaerodactylus townsendi, assembly GCF_021028975.2. NCBI lineage: Eukaryota > Metazoa > Chordata > Lepidosauria > Squamata > Sphaerodactylidae > Sphaerodactylus > Sphaerodactylus townsendi. Next base: position 5,464,619 of record NC_059427.1, read on the forward strand.
AGATATGGAGGAGTGTCAGGGGAAGGGAAAGAGAAAGTAATGTAGAGTTGAAGATACATGGGAAAGTGAAGTAGCACCCCAGAGGTCCTTGAGGATTCCTTATCAGGAAACTTGGCCTGCCCAGTGGCAACACAACTGGACCACAGATTTCCTAGGTAGAAGTTACTGGGCTTGAAAAAGCTTAACATAGAGGAGCATATAATGGTAGGTAGACTGTGAAGGATATAGTGTTGTCAACTCTAGGTTTGGACATTCATGGAGATTTGGGACCTGGAATTGTGGGGGTGGGTGGGAGGGGAGGGACTTTATAATATATACCATAGTCCCCATTCCCCAAAGCATCCATTTTCTCCAAGGGAATTAGGGTTTCCAACCTCTTGAGTGGGTGTTGGATATCACCTGGCATTACAGCTGCTCTTCAGGTGCTAGAGATTAATTCCCCTGGATAAAATGGCTAGTTTGGAGGACGGACTCTCTTGCATTATACTCTACTGACATCGCTTTTCTCTGCAAATCTTGCCCTACTAAGTGTCACATCTAAATCTTCAAGAGTGTCCCAAACTAGATCTGGCAACCCTATAGGGAGAGTTGATCTCTCTCATTGGGAGATCTGTTTTGATTACAGGAAATCTCCACTATGGGACTTTCAGGAAACAGAAAGAGGGAATAATGGGAGATGGGGAAAGGGGATGTGCTTATTAATTGTGCTGCCAGTAAAAGCGGATTAGACAAATTCATGGAGGCAATTTCTCACCTTGATTACAATATTAGTATCCCTTCCGTTTTCCCACAAGAGTGACTCAAGGTAGCTAAAAAAAAAAAAGTAGACAAATCGCAGCTGAGCCCTTTAATCATGTGAATCAATGGAACCTGTACCTTCTGGGGAGAACACTCTGAAGTCCCATTGCTAAGGGCTAGGAACAGTGGGAAAATTTGTTTTGTTGTCATGCTTTTGGGGGTATCTGATAGGTTGCTGCGAGACATAGGATGGTGGTCTAGGGATGCCAGCTGTGATCTGGCATCTCCAGAACCTTTGAGGAGGGACTTGGGGCAAATGTGACGTGAAGTTATTGTGCTGCAGGCAGGTAGGAGTCAGAGTGTGGCCAGAGTCAAGGCAGGCAACATATGAGATGTAGTCGAAACCAGTCCAGAGTCAGGGCAGGCAGCAGGCACAAGTGTGGTCAAGGTAGTCCAGGCACAGGCAGGAGATCTGGCAGGCTGAGGGTCAAAGGTCAGATGGAGACCAGGCATGGGAAGCTTACCAGAAAGTACACTCCTTGCACCTGGGCAGAGCCAAAGAAGTGGAGGTTAATACCCTTTGTTGCAATTTATTCTCCCTCACAGGCAGTGAAGAGACAGTGTTGATCCATTCTCTTCAGAGAGTTGAAGGAACAGCAGTTGCACTTGTAGTCCAGGTAAAGAAGATGAACAGGGGGCAGTTTGGATTCCCCCTCCTTTCTTTGGTGGGGGGGGGGGGCTTTTCTCCTGCATCTGATACTGAGGAGCACAGGCAAGAGTCCCTGAAAGCCACCATACTGAGAGCCAGAATGCTGTAGTGGTTAAGAGCAGGTGCACTCTAGATTTTCATAATTTGACTCGTGCTGCCAAGACAACCTGTTCTCCGACTACATTATTAATCCCATGCGAGCGTGGAATTATGGCAGCATATCTTCGTCTGCTGATTGATCCCACCCAGAGGAGAGCCTTGGCTACTGCAAGATGTCATGTGCTGCCATCAGCTCTGCTGGAGGGAAGATTTAAGAATATGGAACATTCTAAAAGAGTTTGTTCATGTGATAGGACTACGGTTGAAACACTTGACCATTCTTTGTTTCTATGCCCTAAATACAATAAGATACGCATGAAATACATGAATTCCATTTTCTTGCAATGTTCTCAGTGGCATGAGTGTTATAAGATACCCAATCTCCTGAACAGCTCTGATGTGCTCTTTTGTGAAACTGTTGCAAATTTTATACTGGAAATTAGTAATTTTAGCAATTTTAACTGTATTTCTTAACCTTGTTTTGTTTTAAAATTTTGACCTGTTTTATATGCCAATAAAGGCTTGTGTTGTAAGGTGCACTCTAATCTAGAGAACTGGGTTTGATTCCCCACTCTGCCACTTGAGCTGTGGAGGCTTATCTGGTGAACCAGATCAGTTTGTGCACTCCAACACATGCCAGCTGGGTGACCTTGAGCTAGTCACAGTTCTTCAGAGCTGTCTCAGCCCCACCTACCTCACAGGGCGTTTGCTATGAGGGGAGAAGGGAAGGGAGATTGTAAGCCCCTTGGAGTCTCCTTACAGGAGAGAAAGTGAGGATATAAATCCAAACTCTTCTTCTTCCTTATACACATCCCCAGTTCTTCATTAGGTCCCCTCCCAGGATATTCCCTCCTAGAGTGCTGTCTCTGCCTGGCATGATCTCTGACGAGGAACTTAGACATGTTTCTCCTTACAGTCTCCAGTCTCCTTTGAGGATGTAGCTGTGTGTTTCACTGAGGCAGAGTGGGCTCTGCTGGATCCAAACCAAAGAGCTCTCTACATGGAAGTCATGCTGGAGAATTACAGGAGTTTTGCTTTTCTGGGTAAGCATTTCTCATAAGTGGCAAAAGGGAAATTGCTAGCTTTGGGATAATGCATGAATCAAAATTTTGAACAGCCATCCATTGTATTGAGTCCTGTTCTGCTACTTTCTCCCTTTTGGAGGCCTCAAGGATGTGGGGTGATAGAAGAGTTGGAAGAGAGCACAAGGGCCATCAAGTCCAAACCCCTGCCATGCAGGAACACTCAATCAAAACACTCCTGACATATAATCATCCAGCCTCTGTTAAAAACCTCTGAAGAAAGAGATTCTACCACTCTGAGGCAGTGAATTCCACTGACAGCCCAGAATTGCAATGGCTTTCTTGGCTGCTGCATCACACTACTGACTCATATTTAGTTTATGTTCCACTAAGACTCCCAGATCCCTTTCGCATGTAGTGTTGTTAAGCCAGGTGTCACCCATTCTATATCTGTGCATTTCATTTTTTCTGCCTAAGTGTAGAATCTTACATTTATCTCTGTTGAAATTCATGTTGTTTGTTGTGGCCCAGCTCTCTAATCTGTCCAGATCATTTTGAATCCTGCCCTTGTCCTCCAGGGTATTAGCTACCCCTCCTAATTTGGTATCATCTGCAAATTTGATGCCTTCTATTTCATTATCCATTGATAAAAATATTGAATAGCACTGGGCCCAGGACAGAACCCTTTAAAAAGGTGTCCCATCATATTCTTGCAAGTAAGCTGGAAAGATGTGGACTAGACAATGCAATTGCTAGATGGATTTGTAATTGGTTGACTGGCCGAACACAAAGAGTGCTCATAAATGTCTCATTTTCATCCTAGAGAGAAGTGAGTAGTGGAGTGCCACAGGGCTTACTAAAATCAAGGTATACTACATCCACAGCATTAACTTAATCTACCAAGTTTGTCACTCTATCAAAAAAAGAGATAAAATTTTTTGGCGTGACTTGTTTTTGAGAAACCAATCTTGATTTTCAGTGATCACATTATTCCCTTCCAAGTGCTTGCAGACTGTCTTCTTAGTGATCTAGTCTAGAATCTTTCCTGGTATTGATGTTGATCTCACTCATTGGGAGATTGTTTTGATTACAGGAAATCTCCACTATGGGACTTTCAGGAAACAGAAAGAGGGAATAATGGGAGATGGGGAAAGGGGATGTGCTTATTAATTGTGCTGCCAGTAAAAGCGGATTAGACAAATTCATGGAGGCAATTTCTCACCTTGATTACAATATTGGTATCCCTTCTGTTTTCCCAAGGCTGATGGCTCTCTAATGGTAGGCAGGAAGTTTAAGATTAAATTAACATTTTTTGGGGGGGGGGGAGTGCAGGATGACCTTGCTGGTTTGCTGATGGAATCAGGGTGTAGAATTTGCAAGTTATTTGTAAAATCGGATACAGGTGTACCTTCTCAAGGTAATGCTGCTGTTATCCAGATTCAAGTGACTGAGCCTTCTGGGAAGGCATTATGCTGTGCATGCTTGTTTCAGGAGGGAGAAAGATCAATGTCATGTGTCCAGCAGACACTCTTGATGTTAAAGCCCTTGAACTAAGATTTGGCATCCATTTTACACTTGCTTTGCTCCATGAGTCTGAGTAGTCTATGGTATCAAGGAATGACTGGTAGAGCTTTCAGAAATGGCCCGCAATCTGGCTTTAGGCTTGCATGACAACATAATTACCACACACTTGTCCCCAGATGAGATTACATTCACCCCCTCTGATTGTGATCTGGAATGGATCCATCCCCCTTGCACTGGCTGGGCTTTAATCTTGACCAGGTTTTTGTTCTTCCAGGAAAGATAATCCGGTTCCTTGGATTTCTTAATTTCCGCAATATAAGAACAATCACTTTCTCTCTATGTGTGCCAAAGAAGGCTCACATATAAGAGAGACTATGCTGGAGAAGGACAAAGGAATTACATCTACAGAAAGGTTGGAGAGTTTCTCCAGATGGTCTCAAAGAGTATTTCCTTCTCAGATTAGCTGGCTGTGAGTGAGTGCCCGTCATGATTATGTGAAGGGAATGAGCAAGAAATAGGCCTGGCAAATTCCACTTTCACTTCATAGCAACTCTTAGTTTGTCAAAATCACAAAGCCTTCTGGGAAAGGCCTTCTGGGGCTGTAATTGGGAATGCCCTGAAGTTCTTTCCAGGGCTAAGCTCAGCTGGGGCTCTTCAGGAGCTGCTATATCCTCAAATATGGGATATTCCAGGGAAAGATGAGAGGGAACTTAAGAACAGCCAAGTTGGAGGAGCTCAAAGGACTTTTGCTACAGCCATCCCCTAGTTGTCTTTGGGCCTTTCCTGTCCTCCCCACAACTTCTACCTTTTCCAAAAAACCATGAGGGTCCCCTATGAACTGTGAGGTTCACTCAGTGAAGTCCTAGCTTCTCCCTCCCCACCTCCAGCAAATAATTTCATCACAACTAGATAGAAAATCTATGTCCAGTTATAGGACTAGATATTGTAACTTCTAGAGAACCAGTGTGGCGTAGTGGTTAAGAGTGGTGGGCTCTAATCTGGAGAGCGTGGTTTGACTTCCCACTCCTGCACATGAAGCCAGCTGGGGCCAATCACATTTCTTTCTAAACTGTCTCAGCTCCTCCTATATCACAAGTAGCCTGTTGTGAGGAGGTGACAACTATGTGAGTTGTAAGCTCCATTGAGACACTTGAGGGTACAGGAAAATGGGGTATAAAATCCTTCTCATGTTCTGTTCTATTCCATCATCAATAGCAGAGATTCAATGAAGCCACATGACAGGTCATTCATGAACAGTGCAGAAACTATTCTTTGCCGCTTCCCCCTTTAAATACATACGGGGAGTTTGAGGAGCAGAGGGAAATGCAAAATATAAAAACTGCTCACTTGGGATTGCCAGGCTGGAGTTACTGTGTGACCAGCAGCCCATCTTGTGGGAGAAGGTCTGATTAAGGAAATACACACCCATTAATGAGCAATATCAGATGGGTAGTTTGGCTTCTTATGTAGGTGCTGAATGGACCTCTTCTTTCTTTTAGCAGGAAATGCAGAGAGATTCCAGGAGTTCTCTGTGAGAAAAGCCAAGGGTGAAGACTCCAAAGAAACCCCAGTCCAAGAAGAGTCAAGCAGAACAAAAAAGAATGAAGACCTCCATGCTAACCAGACAATCTGCTCCAGGAAAAAGAGAAATGGAAGTGTAGCCTTTAGAAAAATGTTCCATAAGAATGAGAGTGTTATTCCCAAGAGGCAAATTTCCTCAGAAGAGAAACTCGGTGATGGCATGGAGTATGGAAAGACCTATATTAATAAATCAGCCCTTACTTCACATCAAAGAATTCACTCAGGTGAGAAGCTGTATAAATCGTTAGACTGCAAACCAAGGCTTTCTGATGTGGCAGGTTTTCATGTCCATTTAAAGTGTCTATTAGTGTGCCTTTCAATGCATAGAGGGAAAAAAACCACTGAAATGTTTTGTGTCTGTGTGGAACTTCAAGGGAAGATCAGACTTCCTTGAATGGAGACTAACGAGATCCCATTTTTATTCCAGCAGGGGATGAGCAGGGGAATAAGGATGATGAGGAAATGTATCAGCTATTGCCAGAGAAAGTAAAAAAAGAAGATTTGAAAGTAAACATCAGAAATCAAGATGGACCAGAGAGGCACATGGTCAAGAAGAGGGAGAAATGCATTCCAGGCCAACAATGGGATTTCTGTGAAGTAATCCACATGGTGGACTATGCATTTAAGTGCTTGGAGTGTGGAATGAACATCTCAGATCAAACCCAATATGAGATCCATTTGCAAATGCACAGTGGAAAGAAGACCAGTCAATTCTTAGAATCTGGAAAGAAGTTCCTTTGCAGAGCAGTGCTCCTTAGGCATCAAAAAATGCATACAGAAGAGAAACCTTATAGCTGTTCAGACTGTGGCAAGAGCTTGTCACAGAAATCTGACCTTGTTCAACAACAAATGATTCATGCAGGAGAGAAACCATTAATTTGCTACGAGAGTGGAACGACTTCTGATGGAAAAAAGGGTAATGTACATATTATAAAGCACAATGAATTTAAGGAACATACATGTTTTCTCTGTGGAAAGTACTTTAAATACAGATCAGAGCTCCTTGTACACCAAAGAATTCACACAGGAGAGAAACCTTTTCAGTGCTCTGAGTGTGGAAAGAGATTCAGTCAGAGTGGCCATCTTCAAGAACATCAAAGAACTCACACAGGAGAGAAACCTTTTCAATGCTCAGTGTGTGGAAAAAGATTCAGTCAAAGTAGCAATCTTCAACAGCATCAAAGAACTCACACAAAGGAGAAACCTTTTGAATGCTCAGAGTGTGGAAAGAGATTCAGTTTCAATAGCAATCTTCAAAGGCATCAAAGAAACCACACAGGAGAGAAACCTTTTGAATGTTCAGAGTGTGGAAAGAGATTCAGTCAGGGAAGCGCTCTTCAACAGCACCTAAGAATTCACACAAATGAGCAACTTTTTGAATGCTCAAGGTGTGGAAAGGAATTCAGTTGCATTGGCCAACTTCAAAGGCATGAAAGAATCCACACGGGGGAGAAACCTTTTGAATGCTTAGAGTGTGGAAAGAAATTCAATCAGAGTGGCCATCTTCAGGTGCATCAAAGAACCCACACAGGGGAGAAACCTTTTGAATGCTCCGAGTGTGGAAAGAGATTCCGTCACACTGGGAATCTTCATACACATAAAAGAATTCATACAGGGGAGAAACCTTTTGAATGCTCAGAGTGTGGTAAGAGATTCAGTGACAGTAGTCATTTTCAAACACATCAAAGAATCCACACAGGGGAGAAACCTTTTGAATGCTCAGTGTGTGAAAAGAGATTCAGTGACAGTAGTCATCTTCAAACACATCAAAGAACCCACACAGGGGAGAAACCATTTGCATGCTCAGAGTGTGGAAAGAGATTCAGTCGGAGTGACAGTCTTCAACATCATCAAAGAACCCACACAGGGGAGAAACCTTTTGCATGTCCAGAGTGTGGAAAGAGATTTAGTTGGAGGGACAAACTTCAACAACATCTAAGAACCCACACAGGAGAGAAACCTTTTGAATGTTCAGTGTGTAGAAAGAGATTCAGTGACGGTAGCAGTCTTCAAAAGCATCAAAGGACCCACACAGGGGAGAAACCTTTTGAATGCTCAGAGTGTGGAAAGAGATTCAGTCACAATCGCAGTCTTGAAACACATAAAAGAATCCATACAGGGGAGAAACCTTTTGAATGTTCAGAGTGTGGAAAGATATTCCGTCACAGCTCCAATCTTTACACACATAAAAGAACCCATATGGGGGAGAAACCTTTTCAATGCTCAGTGGAGGGAGATTCAGTTGGAGTAGCTATCTTCAAAAATGTCAAAGAAGCCACACAAGTGGGAAACCTTTCAAATGTTCAGAGTGTGAAAACAGATAAAGTAGAAGTCTTGCACAGCTTCTCAGAACACAGGATAAACCTTTGGAATGGTTACACTGTAGACGAAAGTTCAGTCACAGAGATGCAGATGTGAACAACATTTGAGAACCAACACCAAGGAGAAACCATTTGAAGGTTCAATGTTGGGTTCCTGATCTCTCCTCAATTGAAACACCTCAAGTTGATCCCCAATCTTCTCTTTGTTCTTGCACCCATTTGAAAACTCCTGCTCATCATGTCCAGAGTACATTTCATCATGGAGGCAGGATGTCACAAGCACTTTTACATACTCTCCTTCATTCCAAGGCAGGTATACAACCATAGCTCTACTTCAAAGAATGTTTCATCAAAGCAAAACAAGATCATTTCTAGTTAATGGGTAATCTCTGAGCCATCAAAATAGCCCAACATCCAATAAAGTCAAGGACACCTGGTCCTTTGAAAAGTTACCCACCTTGGAATATCTGGTGTCATTTGCGACTCTTCTCACTGAACATTTAGTGCCATAGAATCATACAGTTGGAAGAGACCACAAGGGCCATCCCATCCAATCCCCTGCCAAGCAGGGACACATAAAGCACCCTCAAGAGATGGTCATCCAGCCTCTGTTTGAAAACCTTCAAAAAGGATACTCCACTACCCTCAGGCAGTGTATTCTGTTGTTGAACAGCCCTTACCATCTGTCAGACCAGCACCTGCATTCCATTGGCTCTCTGCTAGGTCATTTCTTTGTTCTGCAGGCATAAGTCTTCTGGGCTGATGTGAAGCTGACATCACTCTGCTGCTTCCTTTGTCCCAATCGCATTTTCCTTCCTCCTCAGAGTTCTTTGTCCCACTCCAAGTATTGAGCAGCCACTGCATACTTGAGCTCTTGGGCATAATTCTCTGCTAAAGTCTTGCTCCTGAGTCTTTCTCCTCAAACTGCTGGCTAACTATTTCACTCTCTGGCTACCTCATGAGAGGCTAATGCTCCACCAACTGCTTGGTTACCTAACTACTCCATCTAACAAATAAAAAACCAGGGAACTGAACTCTCAGAGAATGCCCTGAACTTGATTTTAGTCATGGACAAAGCTGGTGTCACTGCTGCTGCTGTAGCCAGCTCACAAGAGAAAAGTACATTAAACAGATCTGTGGAGCCATTGTGTTTGCTCTTTCTCTTTTACAAAGGCGCAAAGGAAAAGGAACTACCATCTATAGATGAACTTCAGAGCCAGCTCCCAACAATTAAAGAGTTATCCTTATGTAGAAATGTGGGCCTCTGTTCTGACAGTGAGGTTTTGGAGGGATGCCTAAATAAGGATATTATGCCATAGAGACCACCTTTCAAAGAAGCCATTTGGTCCAGGGGCCACTGCTCAGTTGTTGATCACTTGCTTTGCTGAGAATAACTTGGCCTTAACTTCCCAGTCAATCCCAGCTGACTCCCAGTAGGCAACCCAAAGCAGATGCCAGGAACTTCACTACAAACTCTTTCAGTGGCTGAACATGCCTCATTTGACAGCTGCTATTCCCCATCAGCCAAATACTTGATCTGTTTCCCTGGTGAATTATCGGGCTTTGATCTTCCAAGTCACCTCAGAATTATCCCAGAATTGAAGATGGTGGAGATTGAACCTGGGACCGTCATGCCAAGTAGATGCTTCCTTCACTGTGCAAGGGGCAAATGTGGGATTGCCATCCAGCTGCCTGAGAGTGCGCATTTGTGAATTGGTGCCATTCGCTGTGTCCCATACTTTAAAAAGTAAACTTACAAACAGGCTCTACCTGTCTCTAGATAGTGACATGATCAATGAACAATTGACTCCCACTTAGCAGCCAGCAAGTCAGTGATGATTGCCAACAGGCAGCCATGTTAGTGATCCAGTGTTAAATACTAACATTTATGATGAACCAAAGGAACATGTATTGAAGCTACCTGACTGTGGCTTGACTGAGCTGTGTACTGTTTCACCTTATAAACATACCCCACCTCCTACATACCAACAGTGCTGTTTGCTTAGCAGCAGATTTGAATCTCTGATTCTACTTCACGTATTAGTGGCCAAGCTTCTATCTGGGAGAGTTGGAATCAGAGAGTTGGAGGGAACCTCAGAGATCATGTAGTTGAGTGCCAAGGTAAAAAATCACTGCTAAAAATGGCACTGGAGCTGGATGCTGTGGAAAAGAGCTCTGTGGAGTTTTTTTGGTTTGTTTTTGCTTAGTTTTAATTTGTTTTTAGCCACTAACCACAATTGGAAGCATATATTACTGGATTATAGCAATTATTAGATAATTTAAATATTAGAGTGGATCTGAGTTAAGGATGTAGAAAGGAGTTGAGAAGTTCTATCCACCTTGACCTCATACAGTTGCTGGAGCTGGAGGCATGAGATTGGGAGAGACTCAGGGTTTCCTTCGGAGTGCTGTGAAGCTTGTCGGAGAGGCTTGGAGCTGCTGGGAATTAATTAGAGTTGATGAAGAAGACTGAGAGTTGCTGGATTGTTCTTATTGCTATTAGAGACTCCAGTCCATCAGGTCGATAAACACCAAGCTTTTTAATTGTTTAAGGAGCCTCTAAGATCACTGGTAAGGGGCTGGAGAAACTAGTTGAGGGAATGCTGAAACTTACCCCTGGAGTGATTTAGTATTTGCATTAATTAACATTAGTTGTTAGTATTGATTAGTATTGGGCATGGGTGCTCTAGACCTAGATTTACTTAGTGGTGGGAGTGGTATTGTTGTGAGGGCTGGAATCTTAATTTCATCTTGGGGAGGCCAGTGGTTATAGGGTGAGGGAGATACAGCGGTGGGAGAAGGCCATATCAAAGAAGACATTGGTACACAAATGATGGAAAAACACTGTATAATATGAACAAAACAACAAAGAGTCCATTGTGATAAAAGTTTTCTTTCCTGAGTTTTTGTCATTAAGATCCTTAACAAACACTTGTAGTGGGTCATAGTTCTTTATTTTGTTCAAGCTGTTCAGCAGTTTTATCCAAAACACTTCCAAACAATTCTCAGACATGCTGCCAGTTCTGTTCTGTTTTGATAGCCTTCATCAGTGTCCTGCAAGACAAATAAGATCATGAATGCTCATAATTACACAAAACAGCTTGAACATACCAGACTACCCCCATGGATACACTCACCACTCTGGACCATATTAGTTTTTCAGTGATCTTAAGATCTGCTACCAGAGCTCCCAATCTCTTTGAAACAATCAAAGTTATGCTGGTTGCTCAACCAGTGTTCAATCCAAATAGGTATTGTACCACGTTTTAAAAGAATAAATGACGAACAGGTGTGCTCGGCTGTTAGTCCCCAAATTTAGGAGTACATGAGTTTAAATGGGACTAGCATTAATCCATTGAAGATGCAATAAATGCCAACCCATTAGTACCTTAAAATATTAGTACCAATGTTCTCCATTTTTCTGCATATTAACAATTGTAAGAAATTATTGACTTGACTCTCTGGTTTTGGGTCTACATTAACATCAAGTTCACTTACACACTGAAGTAAAATCATGATTAACAAGCTTTTTATCAAGTGATCATCCTACACAGTAAGTAAACTTGTGATCTGTGAGCTTTTAAACCAGTGATAAGGCATATGGTGCTTTATAGTACATGCATTATATTTGTTTTCATATTGTACAATTTCATTGTTCTCTAAATTCTATTGTACTGTTTGGTCATTACTAGAAATAGTGTTGATATTATGCAGGGATATTTACAATCTTTGTCTTCATTATTATGAGAGAAGTGTTTCTCCACATCCTAATTTTTCATATTTGCAGTACTAAACCTGGACCCTACAAGTTTCTGAGCAATCTAAGATCTATTTTAAGAGCTCCGAGTGTCATTTTCATAATCAAAATGGCAATGATTTTTCTAATAGAATCGAGTTGGAAGCGATCACAAGGGCTATCAAGTCCAACCATCTGCCATGCAGGAATACACAATCAAAGCACTCCTGACAGATGGCCATATAGCCATCTGTCAGTGCTCTTTGTTAGGTTTACTACTTGGAAATACATAGAGATTAAAGGGACAACATGCATTAGTATTTTAAATATGCAAATACTGTTTGTACATTAGTAACTTGTATTTACAGCTAGCAATTTTATCAATGTAAAACTTTTACAAAATTACTGCATGTTTATATGCACTAAATTATTAACGTAATTCTCTGGTTTGGGGTAACATACATTAACAATATATAGATTTCCATATTAAGTACAACATTTTTTTAAAGCTGTGATCAGTGATCACTTTACCTACAGAGTAAAATATTGATTTGTAAGCTTTAATGACTAGTAATTTGACTTTTGGTGCCCATTTGTGTGTTTTCATATTTATGTGTGGTTTTTTTTAAAAAAAGCCTGATTAAATTCTGTGGCTTTGGAGCCTACATTAACATTATACTGATTACCTTACACAATAAATAAACTAATAAACTAAGGAGCAGCAATGGCATAGGAGGTTAAGAGCTCGTGTATCTAATCTGGAGGAACCGGGTTTGTTTCCCAGCTCTGCCGCCTGAGCTGTGGAGGCTTATCTGGAGAATTCAGATTAGCCTGTACACTCCCACACATGCCAGCTGGGTGACCTTGGGCTAGTCACAGCTTTTCGGAGCTCTCTCAGCCCCACCTACCTCACAGGGTGTTTGTTGTGGGGGGGGGGAAGGGCAAGGAGATTGTAAGCCCCTTTGAGTCTCCTGCAGGAGAGAAAGGGGGGATATCAATCCAAACTCCTACTCCTCCGCCGCCTCTTCTTCTTCTTCTTCTTCTTCTTCTTCTTCTTCTTCTTCTTCTTCTTCTTCTTCTTCTTCTTCTTCTTCTTCTTCTTCTATTTAAGAGCTTTTATAACTAGTGATATGGAACTTGATGCTTTATAATATACTCTTTATATTTGCTTGTATCTTGTATAATTTCACTTTTCTATTCTCTAAATTCTATTGCACTATTTAGTCATTGCTAAAAATAGTATTGATGCTAGCAGGGAGTGTAAACTACTCAAAATAAATCCCTGTCCTCAATATTATAACAAAAGTGTTGCTCCACATGCTCATTTTCCACATTTACAAAACTAAACTTGAACTCTCTTAGTATTTCCAAACAGTATAACTAACAATGATTAGTAAAATTATTCCATATTGATTGAAAGAAAGGGATTAGGAGCTCTTAAAGCAGATCTTAGATCGCTGAGAAGCTTGCAGGGAGGGAGACATTCAAGAAACTGTGAAATAGGAATAGGGTTGTAGAACCAACCAAAATAAAAAAATGGAACTGAACCAAAGCATGTCACAAACACTGGCCCCCATTTAGTAAGATCAATAACAGTAAGAACTTTGTAATAATGTTGACAGGGTTGTGGTTGTGGCTGAAGTTAACTAATTGGGATTTACGCTTTCCCTGCAATAACATTTTAATTGAGAATCTACTAAAAGTATGGGAGAAAATATGATGTAAGCATTTCTGGCCCATGAGAGCTAGCGTGTAGTGGTTAAGAGCAGGTGGACTCTAATCTGAGAGAAAGTAGCTTCCATTCAAAGTGCAGAACTGCAGATCATGCCCCTCAAGGCTAGAGTCAATCTCTCTTTCTCTCCCACTGTTTCTTCCCAACTCGGATAGGCAATGTCTCATTTTGAATTAATGACTATAATTAATGACTATAAGTAATGACTACGTGCTATGCTGAGTAATACTTACATAAAGTGTGGCAAAAGGTGGGGAGGGAGGGAGGGAGAGAGGAAAGAAGACATTGGCAGCTGGGGGAGAGGGAGAGATGAGGCAGGCTGGCAAGAGCTTTGTTAATAAAACTAGCCTTGTCAATTTCACCAACATTTTTTTAAAAAAGAGGCTAGCAGGAAAACCACACCAAACCTTCTGATAATTCTGAAATGGTGGCTGGCCCAGGAAGGTAGGGAGAAGAGAGAAAATCCAAGGAAAACCTAGCGGGATCTCCAACGTTTTCCCTGCAAAGGGAGAGGAAGAAGTCACATTTAGAAAGATTTCGGAACTTGTGAGGATTGTTTAGATCTGAGAAGTGAGTGTCAAAGGACCTCTGATTAAACTGGGGACCTCAGATTCACCCTTTAAATCCATGCCAAAGGGGTGGATTTAAAAGAAGAATCTGGGGAAATTTGGGGGGGTGCCTGCTGTCAGGGGTGTAATTGTTAAACTAGCAGCACAAAAATTTCAGGATATGTTTAGGAGACTCTCCTGATGATACCACCCAGGTTTGGTGAAGTTTGGTTCAGGGGGTCCAAAGTTATGGACCCTCAAAAGGAATGGGGGGTACCCCCTCTGGGAGGCCATAACTTTGGACCCCCTGAACCAAACCTCACCAAACCTGGGCGGTAACATCAGAAGAATCTCCCAAAAAATCTCTGAAAGTTTGGTGCTGCTAGCCTAAAAACTGTGCTCCCTGATAACTGAAACAAACACTAAAAATACAACCCCCCCCCCCACACACACATACACAAACAAGCTTCAGGCATGCAATAGGGGGTGGGGGTTGAACCCAGAAACCCCCCCCCCTTTACCTACATCCTTACCATCAGTGAAATATGGTGGGATGATCTCATGATTGGAATATAATAACTGAAGGGTATAACCTAATTCAGAGAAATGGACCAACCAGGAAAGGAGGAAGAGCAGTATTGTATATCAGAGATGATTACACCTATGAGGTGAGCCAGGCTGAAAGCATTTAGATAAAAATTAAGGGGATGAGGAACAACAGGGATGTCATCATGGGGGTCTATTACAGATCTGAAGAGAAGTAAATTTTACACCCAGCTTAGCAAACCTCAATATAACAAAGTGCAAAATCCCATAATGAAATTAGGAGAAGATACATTCAGATTAATTTCCTAAAAAGATCACCTTCAACAACAATTTGAATTGGCTATCTGAGGAAGAGGAGGATTTCCCTGAAAGCATGGAGTCTTACCACAGATCACATTCATGCTATACTTATGCCAACTTTCACACTGATGGAATTTATTTGGATGGAATAAGTATGACCAAGCAGAGGTGTAGCTAGGGAAAATGGAGCCCAGGACAAAATCTGAGTTATGCGCCCTTCACCCCCATGTGGGCAGCCGCCCTCCCCCACCACGAAAAACAAAGTTTTTTTGCACCAGGTCATCTCAAAGTCACCATCACATTATAGAACATGCCCAAACTCACAAATATGGGTAAAAGCTGGATCCAGATGATTTTAAAGGTCCTCATGAATTCATATGATTTTTGCATTGGAATGAAATGAAACCACCATGAAACTATAGAACATGTCTTAGCCTACAGGCATCCCACGCTCTGTGGTGCCGCAGTGGTGCAAAACCTCCTTGAAAAAACGGATCCTCATGGATTCTCTTTCTTTTTTTACTTGGCCACTCAAAAATCACCTGCACATCACAGCTCGTACCCCTAGACACATGTCTGAACACAATAATCCTGCATCCCATGCTCCATGGCACCACAGTGGCACAAAAATGTTGTCAAAACACATGGATCCTCCTGATTTTTGTACTTGGTCACCCCCAAATCACCAGCACATCACAGCTCATGCCCCTGGCAACATATCTGAACAAAACGATCACAAATCCCATGTTCTGTGGCGCTGCAGTGGATCCTTATGATTTTTACACTGTCACCCCCAAATCAGCATCAAATCATAATCCAAGCCCCTGGCCATGTGTCTGAACACAACAATTATGCATCCCATGCTCCATGGCTCCGCAGTGGCGCAAAAACCTGCTTGGAAAATACAGATCCTCATGGATCCTTATGGTTTTTTCACTAAGTCACCCCAAAATCACTACCTCTCAAGAACAATGCCAGCTGAGCTAGGGGTGGTGGGAGGGAGGCAAGGATTGGGTAGGGTTTGGAATGGGTGGCAAGGGATGGGTAGGGTAGGGGAGATGGGAAGGGATGGCAAGGGGTGGGGAAAATGGAAATGAGTGGCTAGGGGTGGAGGGAGTCAAGAGGTGGGGGAGGGTGAGGAAGGGTGGCTAGGAGTGGGGGAGAGTGGCAAGGGGTGGGGGGGAATGGGAAGTAGTGGCAGGGGTGCACAGGAATGTCTCTGCCAGGCCCCCTGCGAGCCTGGATGGCCTTTTTGGGTAGCGGGTGTGTGTGGTAAGGTCTTTGTCCCCCCCCCCGCATCACCCCCTGTGCTCAGCCCCCCCCCCTCCATGCCCCACTTATCTTGCGGGGCAAGATGGGAAGGGGGAGGCATCTGGGGGGCATGTGACCCACTTGTGCCGGTCCCCACCCCATCCCCTTATAGCTATGTGTCTGCTACCAAGTCTACTGTATGAGCTACTTGTTAGAGCATAACCAATTCTGAAATGACTAACTTCATTGCTTGTTCTATCTGTCTCTTAATTGAGGATATTGGTACGACAACTGAAGATTTCCAGCATCATTGGCGAGATTCCCAGGAGATTCCTGGAGAACTGGATAGAGCATTATTTTGTGTTGAATAATGGTTATATTTGCTTATTTCCTTTCTGTGGTAACATGTTTTAATGCTATACTTACATTACAGTAAATTAATTAGGTATGCTGTAAGAGAGGTATAAGCTGTATGAGAGTTTGTAAGTATGAATGTGGTATATGTATGAATTGATTATTTGTTGTAAGACTTAGTTTTTCACTCTTTCACGTTATTAAACTTTTTGCACATTGTTATATCAAGGTTTGCTGAGCAGGGTGTAAAATTGATATCTGTTCAGCCTTTCGCTGCCGTTAGCACTTTGGTCCCCAAGCCAGACTGAAGATTTGGATAATGTCTGCATGAAACAGAGTAAACTTTCAGAAAGAAGAGATGGAGTGATGGGAGATTTCAATTATCCTGACATTTGTTGGATGTCAAAATTTGCCAAGACTGTAAAGACCCATACACTATTCACTTCCCTTGCAGATAATTTCGTTGCCAGAAGCTGGAAAAGGCAACAAGGGGATCAGCTATTTGAGATCTGACCCTAACCAACAGTAATCACCTGGTTTAATGGGGTAGAAGAGGCAAGATCCTTACCGTGTTTCCCCGAAAAGAAGACAGTGGCTTATATTAATTTTTGCTCCCCAAGATGCACTATGTCTTATTTTTCTGTGTTCTGTTCGTCAGGCATGCTTCCAAACAAAAACTTTGCTAAGTCTTACTTTCGGGGGATGCCTTATATTTCGAACTTCAGCAAAACATCGACTACGTCTTATTTTCAGGGAATGTCTTATATTTGGGGAAACAGGGTAGGTGTGAGTGATCATGTTCTCCTGGAGTTTGTTACACAGCAAAAAGGGGACGCCAAGAGTAGTTAGAGACACATTCTAGGCTTTAAGAAAGCTGATTTCAGTAAACTTAGGAAACTAATGCGTGTGATTCCATGGTTAAGAATACTGAAAGAGAAAGAAGTGCATGATGGTTGGGAGTTTTTTTAAAGTGAGATATTGAAGGCACAATTTCAAATAATTCCAATAAGGAAAAACAGGAGATATCTAAATAAAACAGGATGGATGTCTAAAGAACTTTCAACTGAGCTAAGGTTTAAGAGGGACACCTACAAGAAATGAAAAAGGGGGGAATCAAACAAATAGCCAGCATGTTCAGGGAAAAAGAAAAGTTAGAAAAGCTGAAGTGCACAATGCAGGCTTGCTGAAAGTTAAAAACAATAAAAAGGGCTTTTTTGGGTTATATCTGCAGAAAAGGAAGAACTAGGAGGACTGGTGTGTGGAGAAGAGGGTGAAATGATAACAGGGAGCAGAGAAAAGGCAGAACTACTCAACACCTTCTTTGTCTTGGTCTTCTCCCAAAAGTAAAACAGTGCTCAACCTGGGGGAACTGGAGCAGATGATGCAGTAGGCAAAATTCAGCACAGAAAAGATAAAAAGGTAGTACTGGAATACCTGACTACTCTAAATCCATTCAAATCTAGAGCATAAGGACATAGGTAAGGTTTCTCAGGTTCAACCCCCCCATTACATGTCCGAAGCTCCGCCTCCCGTTTGTGGGTTTTTTCTATTTTTAATGTTTTTTTGTTTTTGGCCTGCAGGGGGCACAGTTTTTAGGTTAGCAGCACCAAAATTTCAGGGATGTTTTAGGAGACTCTCCTGATGATACTACCCGGGTTTGATGAGGTTTGGTTCAAGGGGTCCAAAGTTATGGACTCCCAAAGAGGGTGCCCCATCCCCCATTGTTTCCAATGGGAGCTAATAGATGGGGCAACACTTTGAGGGTCCATAACTTTGGACCCCCTAAACCAAACTGTACCAAACCTGGATGGTATCATCAGAAGAGTCCCCTACTGATACCACCCAGGTTTTGTGAGGTTTGGTCCAGGGGGTCCAAAGCTATGGACTCCCAAAGGGGATGACCCCATCCCCCATTGTTTCCAATGGGAGCCAATAGAAGATGGGGGCGTTTGAGGGTCCATAACTTTGGACCCCCTGAACCAAACTTCACCAAACCTTGGTGGTATCATTAGGAGTCTCCGAAAGACACCCTGAATGTTTGGTGCTGCTACCTTAACAATTGCATCCTAACAGCAAAAGCACCCAAATTTCCCCAGATTCTCCTTTTAAATCCACCCCCTTTGGCATGAATTCAAAGGGAGAATCTGTCCCAGTTTAAACATTGAAAGTGATGTTGTTTCAGGGTGGGGGATAATCCACCCCAAATCAGCATCAATGATGCTGTTTTAACTGGGGACCCCAGATTCTCCCTTTAAGGTGGATTTAAAAGGAGAATTTGGGCTCTCCAGTTTAAACATCATTAAAAGTGATGCTGTTTGGGGGTGGATTCTAGCATCACAGCAGCCACCCATGGGGGGGGGCAAAACTCAGATTTTACACTGGGCTCCATTTTCCCTAGTTATGCCTCTGCCCAGAGGGGAGGGCAGGAGGGGCTGCAGGCTGGGAGCCCAGCTGGTGGGGGGTGGGGGAGGGCAGGGCAGGGGAGTCTCCCATCTCGGGCCTCGGAGAGCTGCTTTCATAAGCACTGAGGCTGGGGGTGGGGCTTGGGAAGGCGTGGCCATGCCCAAGGGGTGGGTGGGGGAGTGACCCTGCCCCCAAATTCCCCATAAAAATGTATACCTATGTCCCTGCTCCTGCACCTGATGAATTGCATCCAATGGTATTACAAGAGGTAACAGAAGTAATCTCAGAACTGGCAATAATCTTTGAGAATTTATGAGACTGGAGGATGGCAAATATTGTCCTCATATTCAAAAAGGAGAAAAAGAAGTCCCAATTACCACCCAGTCAGTTTGACATCAATACCAGGATTCGAAAGGAGATCATTAAACAGACAGACTTAAATTGCTTAGAAGGGAATATTGTGATCACTAAAAGTCAACATTGGTCATGGCTCAATAATCTTACTTCTTTTTATAATAAAGTGACAAGCCTGGTGGATGAAGGGAATGATGTGGATGAAGCATACCTTTATTTCAGTACGGCCTTTCACAAGGTCCCCCATGATACATGAAAGCTAGTAAGATGTGGGCTAGAAAAGGATACTGTTAGGTGGATTTGTAGGTTTACCGACTGAACCCAAAGGGTACTCACCAATGGCTCATTTTCTTTTTCTATTTTTCAATTTCATAAAATTTTATTGAATTATAAAGGCAACACAATAATAATTCATAAGTAAAATAAACATAATACATTTCATGTAGTAAATTTCATTGTGACTTCCTTGGTAATTATCAAGAGATTATAGTTTCTTAACTGTCTCTGTTAAAAACACTGTACATAATAATAACCACTATCACAAAATTGTCTTTCCTAAGTGTCCTTTTCTAACTCTTAACTTGCAGAATACAAATTAAAAAATGCTAAACAATACTAAGAAATTAAAAAAAAATCCTAAATAAAAAAAAGATTTACAATAATCAGATAAAATATAGATTTCTTACTCTCAGCCCACGAGAAATTACATTAATAATTACAGCAAAACAAAGCAAAAATGTGAGTATCATTTCTTGCTGTTCCACATATTCAATTACTGTGACCATTTCCTAATCAGATTTACCATGTTAAACTGTTTATTTATTTTCCACTCCAGATATTGGTTAAAAGTCTTCCATGTTGCTTTGTATCTTGTTACTGGTAGGTCTTTCAGGTAGGTAGAAAGTTTATCAAGGCTTTCACGGCCAGATTCAACTGGTTTTTGAAGGTTTCCCAGGCTGTGTGACTGTGGTCTGGTAAATCTTCAGAGGTGTATCACAGAGAGAAGTCTGGACACAGTGTGTAACAGACTTCTCTCTGTGATACACCTCTGAAGATGCTAGCCACAGATGCAGGCAAAACGTCAGGAACAAGATCTACCAGACCACAGCCACGCAGCCCGGAAAAACCACAAAAAAACAGTTTTATCAATATTCTTAAACTCAATTAAGGAGTCTAGTCAGGTGTTGCAACTCAGAGTTTTCTTATTTTTCCAATTCTTCGCCACCTGGATTCTTGCCCCCACAGAAAGATATAAAAATAAATTAATATTATTTTACAGGAGGATTGTCTTGGAATATGCCTAACAAGTAATTTTCAGGGAGCATTTAAAATTTCAAACCCATTTTTTTTGTATTTTAATATATTCTTTTCCACAACCTAATATATTCTTTTCTTTTCCAGAGCCTAATTTTTCCTTACACTTACAACAGTATGGGGAACAATTCTTGTTTATTTGAGCTAATTTCACGGGAGTCAAATCATCTATGAAATACTTTATTAAAATTCTCTTGTAGGGCCATGATTAAAGTAAATTTCTGTTGTTTCCTCCAGGTTTCTTCCCATTTGCTGTATTGCATATTTTTATCTAAATCCCGAGCCCATTTTATCATAATTTCTTTAATCACTTTTATTCTAACTATAATTAGAGAAGATATGTATATATTTTACTTATCAACTTTTCCTTTGAGTCCCACAGAATTAAATCAAAGCCACTCAATGTTTGTTCTATTCCATTTTCTTGCATGTCTTTTAAAAATGCTTTTCTCAGTTGGAAGTAGGTAAACCAATTAGTCTCACCTATTTTTATTTGATCCATTAGTTTCAAAATTGGTTGGCCATTGTTCCACATACCATATATACTCACATATAAGTCGAATTTTTCAGCACATTTTTTGTGCTGAAAAAGCCCCCCTTGATTTATACACAAGTGAGGTGTATTTTAAAAAATATTTTAGGGTTTTTATTTTGTCGGCCGCCAGGTGGCGCAGTTCTTAGGCTAGTGCAGGGGTAGGGAACCTGCGGCTCTCCAGATGTTCAGGAACTACAATTCCCATCAGCCCCTGTCAGCATGGCCAATTGGCCATGCTGGCAGGGGCTGATGGGAATTGTAGTTCCTGAACATCTGGAGAGCCGCAGGTTCCCTACCCCTGGGCTAGTGGCACCAAAATGTCAGGGTACCATCAGGTGACACTCCTGATGATACCAGCCAGGTTTGGTGAAGTTTGTTTCCGGGGGTCCAGAGTTATGGACCCCCATAGTGGATGCCCCCATTCCCAATTGTTTCCAATGGGAGCTAATAGTAGATGGGGCTACATTTTGAGGGTCCATAACTTTGGACCCTTTGTACCAAACTTCACTAAACCTGGGTGGTATCATCAAGATAATCTCTTGCTGATACCAGCCAGGTTTGGTGATGTTTGGTTCAGGGGATCCAAAGTTATGGATCCCCAAAGTGGGTGTTCCCATCCCCCATTGTTTCCAATGGAAGCTAAAAGTAGATGGGGCTACCCTTTTGAGGGTCCATAACTTTGGACCCCCTGAACCAAACTTCACCAAAACCTGTGTGGTATCATCAGGAGGGTCTCCTAAAGATACTCTGAAATGTTGGTACTGCTAACATAAACATTCCTCCCCTGACAGGCACCCTAAAAATTTTCCCCAGATTCTCCCTTTAAATCAGCCCCCCTTCTGAGTGGATTTAAAGGGAGAATCAGGGTTTACAGAGCTAGTTTACTGTTTTTATTTGAAATAAATATTCAAAAAAATTTAACCTACTGATGCCTCAATTAATGTAATTTTATTGGTATCTATTTTTATTTTTGAAATTTACCAGTAGCTGCTGAATTTCCCACCTGTGACTTATACACGAGTCAATAAGTTTTCCCAGTTTTTTGTGGTAAAATTAGGTGCCTTGACTTATATGCGGGTCAACTTATACACAAGTATATATGGTAATCAAATTTTTATATCTCAACCAGTCATTCACATCTTGGCACTGCATATTTTGCAAAGCTTGAAGTCTAGATACCCAGGACAATACTTTCCTATATAATTTTGGCTTATATTTCTCCCAATGGCTCATTTTCACCCTGGAGAGAAGTGACTTGAGGGGTGTCACAGGTTTCTGTCCTGGGTCCAATGCTAACCAAATCTGCAGATTGCAACAAATTAGAAGGGGTTGCTGATACCCCAGAGGACAAGGTTAGAATATCAAAATCACCTGGACAGATTAGAGAGCTGGGTCAAAACTAACAAAATGATGGCGCAAGCTTGTTTTCAGTTGCTCCAGAAACCAGGACACAAAGTAATGGATTCAAACTATGAGAAGAGATTCTAACTAAACATTAGGAAGAATTTTCTCATGATAAGGGCTGTTCAACAACAGAATACACTGCCTCTGACAGTAGTGAAGCATTCTTTTTGAAGGTTTTTAAACAAAAGTTGGATGACCATCTCTTGGGAGTGCTTTATGTGTCCCTGCTTGGCAAGGGGTTGGTTGGGATGGCTCTCGTGGTCCCTTCCAACTGTATGATTCTATGGCACTAAAAGTTCAGTGAGAAGAGTTGCAAATTACACCAGATACTCCAAGGTGGGTAACTTTTCAAAGGACCAGGTGTGCTTGACTTGATTGGATGTTGGGCTGTTTTGATGCCTCAGAGATTACCCATTAACTGGAAATGATCTTGTTTTGCTTTGATGAAACATTCTTTGAAGTAGAGCTATGGTTATATATGTGCCTTGGAACCAAGGGACATCCTGCCTCCATGATGAAATCTGCTCTGGACATGAGCAGAAGTATTCAAAAGATTCCCTCATTGCAATTTCAGTTTTCAAATGGGTGCACTTCAAAAGAACAAAGAGAAGATTGGGGATCAAATTGGAATATTTCAACTGAGGAGAGGGCAGGAGCCCAACACTGAACCTTCAAATGGTTTCTCCTTGGTGTTGGTTCTCAAATGTTCACATCTGCATCTCTGTGACTGAACTTTCTTCTACACTCTAAGCATTCCAAAAGTTTATCATACGTCTGTCTTCTGAGAAGATGTGCAAGACCTACTTTGACTGAATCTCTTTTCACACTCTGAACATTCAAATGATTTCTCCCCCATGTGGGTTCTTTGATGTTTTTGAAGATAGCTACTCCAACTGAATCTCCCAGCACTGAGCATTCAAAAGGTTTCATCCCCATGTGCGTTTTTTGATGATTCTGAAGACTTCCACTCTTACTGACTCTCTTTCCAAATGTAGAGCATTCAAATGGTTTCTCCTCCCGTGTGGGTTCTTTGATGCTTTCGAAGACTGCTACTATCACTGAATCTCTTTTCACAATCTGAGCATTCAAAAGGTTTCTCCCCCGTATGGGTTCTCATATGCGTCTTAAGATGTCCACTGTGACGAAATCTCTTTCCACATTCAGAGCATTCAAAAGGTTTCTCCCCCGTATGGGTTCTTTTATGTGTGTAAAGATTGCAGCTGTGACGGAATCTCTTACCACACTCTAAGCATTCAAAAGGTTTCTCCCCTGTATGGATTCTTTTATGTGTTTGAAGACTGCGACTGTGACTGAATCTCTTTCCACACTCTGAGCATTCAAAAGGTTTCTCCCCTGTGTGGGTCCTTTGATGCTTCTGAAGACTGCTACCTTCACTGAATCTCTTTCTACACACTGAACATTCAAAAGGTTTCTCCCCTGTGTGGGTTCTTAGATGTTGTTGAAGTTTGTCCCTCCAACTAAATCTCTTTCCACACTCTGGACATGCAAAAGGTTTCTCTCCTGTGTGGATTCTTTGATGATGTTGAAGACTGTCACTCCGACTGAATCTCTTTCCACACTCTGAGCATTCAAATGGTTTCTCCCCTGTGTGGGTTCTTTGATGTGTTTGAAGATGGCTACTATCACTGAATCTCTTTCCACACTCTGAGCATTCAAAAGGTTTCTCCCCTGTGTGGATTCTTTGATGTGTTTGAAGATGGCTACTGCCAGTGAATCTCTTTCCACACTCTGAGCATTCAAAAGGTTTCTCCCCTGTATGGGTTCTTTTATGTGTGTGAAGATTCCCAGTGTGACGGAATCTCTTTCCACACTCTGAACATTCAAAAGGTTTCTCCCCTGTGTGGGTTCTTTTATGTGTTTGAAGACTGCGACTGTGGCTGAAACTCTTTCCACACTCAGTACATTGAAAAGGTTTCTCTCCTGTGTGGATTCTTTTATGTGCTTTAAGACTGCAACTGTGACTGAATCTCTTCCCACACTCTAAGCATTCAAAAGGTTTCTCTCCTTTCTGGGTTATCTGAGGTATTTGGAAATTATCACTTTTACTGAATCTCTTTCCACATTTTGAAGGTTTTTCCACTTTGTGAATTTTCTGGTGTACAAGGAGCTGTGATTTGTATCTGAAGAACCTTCCACAGCAATAGCATTTATGTTCCTTCATTATACTGTGTTGCAGAATATGTTCCTTACCCTTTCTTCCATCAGACAAGGTCATTCCACTCTCTAAGCAGATGAATGGCTTCTCTTCTGAATGAATCATATGGGATTGAACAAGGTCTGATTTCTGTGAAAAGTACTTGCCACAGTCTGAGCAGATATAAGATTTCTCTTCTATATGTGTGCTTTGATGCCTGAGGAGCTCTGCACTGCATAGGATACTATTTTCATTCTCCAAGCATTGATGGGACTTCAGTTCACTGTGCATTTGCAAATGTATCTCATACTGGTTTTGATCTGGGAAAGTCATTCTACACTCCAAACACATATATGCTTTCTCCACTGTGTGGATAACTTTGCAGAAATCCTGCCCTTTACCAAGACTCATGTTCTTATGGATGGTCTTTCCAAAAGTCACAATTTCTTTTTCATTTTCCCTGGAGAGGATTCTCTGCTTAGCATTGAGGCCTTTGTCCCTTCTTGTTTTGGTTGACCCTTCTTCTTGGACTATGATTTCATGAAAATCTTGGAACAGAAAAGGCTTATTCCATCTCTTGTCTGTATGGCCTTCCACTTGACTCTTTGGTCCATCTCCTTTGGAGTCTTCTTCCTTAGCTTTTTGCACAGGGAACTCCTGGAATCCCTTGACTTTTTCCTCTCTAAGTCCTGCTGAAAGGAAGGAAGAGGCCCAGTCACCACCTAAACAAGAAGCCAAGATACCCATCAGACACTGCTCATTGTGTATGCATTTCCTTGGTCAGTTCTCCCCACACCAAAAAAAGCTCTTTTGAATTGATTATTGATAATTCAATAAAAGAGAAAATGAGGCTTTTATAACCTGCTTTTCTTTTCCTTAAAGACTCTCATTGCATTTTACAAAGCACATTACTTTCTCCTCCCTACAACAGGCATCTTATGAGATAGTTGGGCTGAGAGAGTCAGAGAAAACCATGATTGGCCCAAGGTCAACTAGAAGGCTTCATCTGGAGGAGTGGGGACTTGAACCGCTCTTCCCAGGTTAGAGTCTACTGCTCTTAACCACTACATGATACTGTCTCTCTGGAAGAAGTTACGATAATATACAGTCCGGCAACTGCTTGGAAAATTTTCTTCTAGTTGTGAAGGAAGTCATAAAGAGTTGTTTTTCAACCTTACGGGGAAGGGGGGAGGCAGGATTTCACGGAGTGAACCCCACAATTCAAGGGGACCCCCATGGTTTTTGGAAGAGGCATCAGTAATGTTGAGGGCACGTAAGGCCCAAAGGCATCCAGGTGATGACTGTAGGAAAGGGCCTTTGGCCTCTTCCAGTCTGGCAGTTCTTAAATAACCCACCCCACCTTCACTGAAATATACTATATTTAAGGATACAGCAGTCCATCAAGAACCACAGCTGAGCTCAGTCCTGGAAGGAGCTTCAGAACCTCTCACACTGCAGGTCCCAGAAGGCCTTTCTCAGCAGGCTATATGACTCTGCCAAATGAGGAGTTGCTAAGTGAAGCAGAAATCATCCACGGATATTCCTTACCCATTCCCTTGACACAACCATGAATGACACTCACTTGCAGCCAAGTCATCTGGGAAGGAAATACTCTCTTGAGATCTTCTTGAAAACCTCTCCAGGCTTTCTTCTGAGGCTTTGTCTGTCTCCACTCCCATCTCTCTTACATGCATGGCTCCTTTGGCACCAAGAGACAGAGAGACACAGAGAGAAAGTGATTGTCTTTTTATGGGGAAAGAAAGAAATCCAAGGAAGAGAAAGGGGTTTTTCCCTTGGGAGAATGGGAACCTAGTCAAGATCAAAGCCCAAGATTAGAGCATATCCTACTGTGGCAAAGCTCACAAGCCTTGTAAACGGACATGTGAAACAGGAGTTCCATGAGAAGAAAAAGTATATTTTGTGGTGAAATGTCCCAATACTGTCTTTGTAAAGTAGAAAAGTAACTATAATATAAGGGTATAGTGCCTTATACTTACATAGGTGGTAACAGATTTTAATGGAACTAGTATCTTATTATTTGCTAATGTTTGCTTTGTAGTCAATATATTCAATGTTTAGCAGGTATTTTTAAAGACGATTAAACTTTAAATAATTATATTAGTTAAATAATAACAAAGAAACTTTATGTCAAGATTCATAATACACACACACTTTGATCCCGACGACGACGAAGAAGAAGAGGAAGAAGAAGAGGAAGAAGAGGAGTTTGGATTTATATCCCCTTTCTCTCATGTAAGGAGACTCAAAGGAGCTTATGATCTCCTTTCCCTTCCCCCCTCACAGCAAACACTATAAGGTAGGAGGGGCTGAGAGAGCTCCGAAAATCTCTGACTAGCCCAAGGTCACCTAGCTGGCACATGTTGGAGTGTATAAGCTAATCTGGTTCACCAGATAAGCCTCCACAGCTCAAGTGGCAGAGAGGGGAATCAAACCCAGTTCTCCAGATTAGAATGCACCTGCTCTTAACCACTACACCAAGTTGGCTCCGTGATGGAAATCTGCTGGTAGTCTCTGGCCCTAAGGACATTAGGTTGGTCTCGACCAGAGCCAGGGCTTTCTCAGCCCTGGCTCCAACCTGGTGAAACTCTCTATCTGCTGATACCAGGGCCCTGCTGGATCTTAGTCATGTCCATAGGGCCTGTAAGATGGAGATGTTCCACAGGGCTTTTGGCTGAGGCCATACATAGCTCCAGCGACATCTTGCTGACTTCTCAACCATCAACCATTAATAACCATTCGGCAATATGCACTTTAACCTGAGTGTCTTCCCTTCCTCCTGTTTATGTTTTTATTGTCATCTGATCCCCTGGTGTCTTTCTCATTTTCATAGCAAAAGAAGTAATGGAAGATTGAGGATACTAATTATAGGCTGAATAAGGTTATTATTATCTTCGCCATCTGTGGAAGCATATTGGGTTTTTACAGTTTTAATTTTATTCTAGAGTTATATTTTTATATGTATTGTTTCATACTTTTCAAAGCCACCCCGACTTTTGTTATGGTCAGGAGTGGGCAGGGTATAAATGAAATAAAATACATAAAATTTAATATAAAATCAATTTAAAAGTATTTTTAAAAATAAAGCCCACAATTACAACCAATGCAAGTGGGATGGATCCATTCGATATCAGTCAGACAGCATGACAGTAATCTCGTTGGAGGATAATTGTGTTGAAATGGTTGGTGACTGAGAGTCTTTCTGAGGGTTTCTGAATCCCACATTGGCCTCAGGCCACCCTCTCTGACTTGGGTAATAGCCACAACACTGGTCTCAGTTGTTCCTGCCAAAGCAGATGGCTTCAGTTGCTCTGCCTGGCCATGCTGAATATTGAGTTTGCTTACTTATATACACTATGATACATTAATTAGCCTATGGCTAGTACAGTCAAAGGTCACATGACTTATATATATAGCTGGTGCAATCATGCTTAGTCATTCCCTTTGGCTGACTGCCAACAGGTGACTGCTGTTAGTCCTTCAGCAGTCCATTAAGGCAATCACGGGTTTTGCCATGCAGCTGTTATACTTTCAGCTCCTGACACTTTCACTGTCATCCCTCCAGCTGAAGCCCTCCAAAAGAAAGCAAGTAGTAGGAAAGACCTCAAAAGAACAGATTTCTGTGCACAGTTTTGATTCATACATAATGACAAAGTCAGCAACTTGCACCTTGGCCAACTACTAAAAATCTTTACCCAGAGAGGCCACACTCCCATAGTTCTCCAGCATGACTTCCCTGCAGAGAGCTCTTTGATCCGGATTCAGCAGAGCCCACTCTGCCTCGGTGAAACATACAGCCACCTCCTCAAAGGAAACTGCAACCTGAAAGAATAAGCATGCTTGAGTCCCTCGTCAGAGATGATGAGCAGAGATGGCACTCTAGAAGGGGGTATATGATGGAGAGTTGAGCATGTACATAACGAGTGGTGTTCAGATCCCCTTGCCAGGACACCTCAGCACCAACTGCAGGAGAGAAGCCCTCCTGAGAAAGGCTATCCCCCACTCATTTCTCCTACCTGGACTGGAAGTACAGCAGCTGTTTCCACATCTCCACAAAGAAAATGAAACAAAACTGTCTCTTGACTGGCTGCAAGGGAGAGAAAAGTGGAAGAAAAGACATTAGCCTCCACTTCCTATTCTGTTTGCTTGGGTGAATCGTGTTTCACGCACACACACACATTCCCAGAGCTGTCTAACCTTGCCCTATCTACACTCAAAAAGAATTGTGACACTTGTGGGACAGGCAGAAGAGAAACACAGGGTACCCATGACCCTTGGGGGGCTATAAGTTCTGTTGACTCGTTTTAGGCTTCTGTGATACTTGAAAACGTGTCCTGTGAACTCTGGAGCTCAAAAAGTGAGAGCTCCTCTGTTGAATCAGACCAAAGGCCCAGTCATGCCCTTCTCACACTAACTGGGCCCCTGCACATATCTATGAGTTTATGCTAGTGAGAGAAAAAAAAGAGAGGTGAAAATGAGAGTATACGGCATCTAGCCATTACATCTGGCCCAAAATTCAGATGTTACTTTAGTGCATCTGCAAACTTGGGATCAGGGACGTAGGTATAGAATTTTTATGGGGGGTTCAGGGGGTGGGGCATGGCCACTCCTCCCCAAGCCCCACCCCCACCGCTTATAAAAGCAGCTCTCCGAGGCAGAGGATGGCAGACTCCCCTGCCCCGCCCTCCCCCCCACCAGCTGGGCTCCCAGCCGGCAGCTGGCAGGCCCTCCTGCCCCCCCCCCTGGGCAGAGGCATAGCTAGGGAAAATGGAGCCTGGTGCAAAATCTGATTTTTGCGCCCCTCTCCCCCCCGTCCCCATGGGTGGCTGCTGTGATGCTGGAATCCACCCCCAAGTAGTATCACTTTCAATGGTGTTTAAATTAGGGAGCCCAGATTCTCCTTTTAAATCCACCTTAAAGGGAGAATCTGAGGTCCCCAGTTAAAACAACACTGAAAGTGATGCTGTTTTGGGGTGGATTATCCCCCACCCTGAAACAGCATCACCTTCAATGTCTAAACTGGGGACCTCCGATTCTCCATTTTATTTATTTATTTATTTATTTTATTATTTAAATTTCTATACCGCCCCATCCCCAGGGGCTCTGGGCTTTAAATCTATGCCGAAGAGGGTGGATTTAAAAGGAGAATCTGGGGAAATTTGGGGTGGGATGCCTGCTGTCAGGGGTGCAACTGTTAAGCTAGAAGCACCAAACATTCAGGGTATCTTTAGGAGACTCTCCTAATGATACCACCCAGGTTTGGTGAAGTTTGGTTCAGGGGGTCCAAGCTTATGGACCCTCAAAGGTGTAGCCCCATCTTCTATTAGCTCCCATTGGAAACAATGGGGGATGGGGCACCCCCTTTGGGAGTCCATAGCTTTGGACCCCTTGGACCAAACTTCACAAAACCTGGGTGGCATCAGTAAGAGACTCTCCTGATGATACCACCCAGGTTTGGCAAAGTTTGTCTCCCAACAAATCCCTGAAGTTTTGGTGTTGCTAGCCTAAAAAATGCGCCCCCTGCAGGCCAAAAACTGAAAAAACCACTAAAAAATACCAAAAAGCCCACAAACAGGGGGCAGAGCTTCGGACATGTAATGGGGGGTTTGAATCTGAGAACCGCCCCCCTTACCTACGTCCTTGCTTGGGATATCAATGAGTTTCCAAGGCATCTACTGGACCACTAATGTCACACCTGGATTTTTGGTCAAACAAAACATAATGCAGTATCACATAAATCTTGAGCCCCTCCCCCAAAGAGCTGGAGATGGCGAACCACAGATTAGCATCCCTAGACCATCAGCCTATTTTCCCACAGCAGCTGGCAGATGCCATGGAAAGCATGAGCACAAAACAAAATTTCCCACTATTCCTGGCACCTAACACCTGAATTTCTGAGCATTCTCCCCAGAATGTGCATGATACATTATTTCACAAAACTCACTGGACACAGCGTGTAACACATTTCTCTCTGTGATATACCTCTGAAGATGCCAGTCACAGATGCAGGCGAAATATTAGGAACAAGATTTACCAGATCAAGGTCACACAGCCCAGAAAGCCCACAACAACCAGTTGAGCCTGGCCGTGAAAGCCTTCCATGATACAACTCAGCCAGAGTTTGTCTATCCTTTCTCTTGTACCAGTTGAGGCCCTTTAATGGGGAAAGGGTAGGATATGAAAATTGTAATCTATGTGAGAAATTGCCTCCATGACTTTGTCTACTCCTTTTATGGTCATCACAGTTAGTGAACAGAAGTGGGAACCCACTAGTAGAAGACTTTAATTTAACCTTCTGCCTCTATTTACCCTTTCCATTTCCTGAAAACCCTCATATCCTCTCCTCTATTCCTGATTCTTTGTCTTCTATGGTTGCCAACTGAATTTTTGCAAATATCAACTCAATAAAGCATCTATGAACAGAATAAAATGTCCACACACATTTGTGTGAAGTATCCAGTAGCAAACATTTAAATATTAAGTATTAACTTCATGCCACCAGATTTCACAGAAGGACAAATGGCAAACCACTGTGTAATAAACAGAGCGTAAAAAAGTAGAGTTCATCCACACAACAACCCATGCCATAGGCTAGGCTGAAAGTGTACAAATGGTCCAAAAACATCCAGTGAACTTCCACAGGAGGATGGAAATTTGAACCTGTGTCTCTCAGACCCTACTCTGAAGTTCTAATTGCAGGCTTTCATATGGTGGCTGATGTTGAACAGGAGCAAGCAGGCCCACTTGAGTCATGAAAGCTGGGTGGTAACAAGTCCCACCCAGAGGTTGTCCATCTTCAGGTTGCCAGTCAACAGCCACCAAGGGACTCTGCTGCTGCGAGCTATGTTGATCCTTTTTATCATTTCCAGATTCTTAAAAATCTCCAACGTATTTTTTTTAAGTTTCAGATTTGGGGGCAAATCTGCCACCCTTTTCACATTTGTAGAATGATTCTTGTAGCCCATCCCCAGCTCCAGTCACCAGAGTTATGTATTCAAAGATTTGGCTCAATTCGCTATCAGAATATCAGACTGAGGACCACAAGGACCATCCAGGCAAAATGAGACCTTACCACATGAGATGACATCTTGGCCATGCTCCTGAGTCTGACCATGCTGCTCTTTCTCCAACAAAACTCTTTCCATCTCAGAGAACTCAGCTTCCATCTTCACTAATGGATCCCACATCTGAAACAGAAGCAAAGGAGACAGGGAAGAGACTGAATGGAAGACACCAGGTAATGGATCCTGCCCCACCCCCAGACTCTGCATCTTTCTATCAGCAGACCTTACATGGTTTTCCTTTCAACACTGGAGGGATTATCTGGAGGGATAAGAAATTCCTCAGAAGAAGTGGCTGCTGATGCAGCTTCTGAAATATCCGATTTGGATGATTAATTCTTGGACAAATATCAAGCAGGGAAGCTTTGGGAAAAGGCCAGATATTGTTACTTGATTTGGACATACCTGGAATGAAAAGCCCTCACCTGTTCTGCCTGCCTCTTCTCCTCAGCCTGACTCAGGAGGAAACCTTCGGCCAGGGCCACTGCCTGGGAACTGGTCTCTGGCCCACATTCTCTGACCCAGCACTGCATTTCCTGGGGCAGGATGGTCAGGAACTGCTCCAGGATCACCAGGTCCAGGATCTGCTTCTTGGAGTGCCTTTCTGGCTTCAGCCAGTGGTTGCAAAGTCCATGGAGCTGGCTGAAAACCTCTCGAGGTCCATTGGCCTCATAGTAGCAGAACTGCCGGAAGAGCCGGCAAAGTACTTCTGAGTTCAAGGGCTCCTGATTCCAGATGCCTAGCACAGCTGTCTCCCAGAACTCAGCACTACTCCCAGCTTGGATGGAATGGGGGCCTTTTCTTTTTCTCTTGCCAGGTCCAGGTCCTTCTGGGTCCTGATCTTCCATCTCCTTCCCTGTGTATTGGGTCGCCTCCAATTGTGAAAAGATGTCTTTACTCAGTTGACAGTGAAGAGAATTATCTTCCTGCAAGGGGGATGGGGGAAGTAGACAGCAATGCAGCACAAGGAAAGCAAAAGACAGTGGAGATATGTAGTGGATCAAAACAAAATTGTCTCTTGTGGCTTGTAGTTTAATTTTGCTGTATTACATACCCAGCTTTTTTGGATGTGCCTATTTGGTTTGTCAGGAAAGTTAACTGTCTCTGACTCTTTAAAGATGCCACAAGTTTTCCTCTGATTACTTTGGAGGGCTTTTCTGGATGTTTCTCCAGGTCCAGTCCTCCCAACACTGAGCATAACTTCTAATTAATTAAAAAGGGGATATCGAAGATTTTTTTAAATTGAAGAACTGATGGAGTTTATGTCCTTAACAGTGTTTCCACTTTGCAATGCTTACATTTATGAAAACAATAATAAACTTCAAATGTGTTCTTTTTTTATGACACAGCATATAGAACAGCAATTAATAATTAATACGTACCAATTCCTGAGTTTTTCTGACTTCCATCAAGCCAGTTGCTTCAAGATGAATAGACTTGCAGCTTTGCTCCACCTTGGTGAGTTGTCTGTTAGGAGTTTCATGTAAGCCTTGAAAATGTGTGTGTGTGTATATATATACACAAAAAGTATATATATATGAAAAAGCTGGAGTCCTTCTGAGGTAAGCAATTGGCAGCTTCAGGCCCTCCGATCACTGTGAGGAGATTCAAATAATTCCCATTGCAACAACCATCACAATACAGACAAATAGCCAATTAATTATATCAGTGTATAGTTTTACAATGGATGTCAAATCAAGTAAATAAAAATAAATCTTAAAAGCTGAAGTCCTCCTGAGGAAAGAGAGCTACAGTTTTAGCCCTCCAGTTACTCTGAGAAGATTCAAGCTGTGGTAAAGCAGATTCCACCTGAAGGAGATGGATAACCATCTGTTGGGAGTGCTTTGATTGTGTGTTTCTGCATGGCAGGAGTTTGACTTGGTGGCCCTTGTAGTCTCTTCTAACTGTGTATTCTGTGATTCTATTCTAACATTCACAACCAGAACAATGCAGATGAATAGAAAAATAAATAAAAATAAATTTTAAAAGCCAGAGTACTTCTGAGGTAAGCAAGTGGCACCTTCAGGCCTCCAATCACTCTGGGAAGATTGTAATTTTTTTTTCCTTATGAGGAGTACTCCAACTCTTTACCCCCTCCCCCACAGGGGACTCAGGGTTACCAAGGACAATAACGGTCTCTGCCCCTTTGCCACAAAGCATCCCTGGTTAGGAGGATTAGGATCATTAAGTGTCCACTTACTCCAGCCTCCCTCTTCCTTAGCCCTTTCTGTCCCCTTTAAATTATGTTCAATTGATTTCTACCTTCCATGGATCATGGAGGGGGAGAAGCATGCTCAGGCCTCTAGTGCTGGGGTGGTTTGGGGTGGGGAAGGAAGATCCTTTTCTTTCAGTTCCCAAACGCTTCTGCATCCTGGAAAACCCCCTTCCCAACAATAACCCTCTTTGGGTCCCTACAGGGAGGAACTAGACCAAAAAGATTATAGAAACACTACACCTCAGTAGAATTTGGGTCCAAAAGGGGCCTGGGTAACAGTCAGACTACATGAAGTTGAACTGATCCTTACGAAATCATTTCATTTTTACCCTGAAACAAAACCAAACCAATATCATATTGTAGAGCATGTCTAAGTCTATAGGCAGCACCGCAAAAATCAGGTATCCACTGCTTCATGGTTCTGGGATGGTGAAAAAATGTCAAAGCCTGGATTCTCATAGATCCTTATGATTTTTGCATTAGGTCACCCCACACTTGCCCACAATTTACAGGTCATGCCTCTAGATAGGTTGCCCTGGAAAAAGCAGATGGCAGATTCCAACTCTCAATTTAGTAACACCAAATGTTCATTTGCATCACGAAAAACTTCCCACACATAGAAAGCTAGCACTGCAAGAAGAGAGGCTGCGTCAACTATCTCTGTATTAATCAGGTCAAAGACGGATGTCTCCTCATTCATGCCAGACAGGGTGCCTTCACTCTTTCCTTCCATCCAGCACACGGCACTGCTGACCTTGATGACATCTTGCAACTGGGGAGCCTGGAGAACCCCCCTTCACATACACCCATAGAAAAGCAGCAAAGGATCATGATTTCTATAGGGAGAAAGACAAAGGGGATTGGAGGGAGGACCTCTCCATGATTCTGTGAACCCCACCTCCTTCCAGAGTAACTCAATCACTTAAACTATAGAAGAAACATAACCTCCAAACAATCTTCAGACCCAAGAAAATTCAACAAATGCTACATTTAGCAAAGGATAAGAGGGATCCTTTAACTGCTACAGGATTTTACTGTGTACCTTGCAGCTGTGGACAAGTCTGCATAGGGACCACAAAATGAAGCGCCCAGACACGAATCAAAGAACATGAAAGGCATAGCAGACTAATTCAGTTGGAAAAATCAGCAGTAGCGCAGCCCATGAAAAACTAAGCTGGACACAGTGTTATTTGAAAACACAGAAATTCTGGACCTCTCTGACAGTCACTACATCAGACTACACAGAGGAGTGACTGATATCCACAAGCACATGAATAATTTCAACAGAAAGGAAGAAACCACGAAAATGAACAAAATTTAGCTACCAGTACTTAAACACACTAGAATCAAGACAACAGTTAGCAAACACCACCCAGACACCAGGATGTCTCTCTGCAGAAAGCAAATTAAATGGTTAGAAATGCCAGGCAACTCTGCAGAAAGCAAATTAAATGGTTAGAAATGCCAGGCAACTGCTATGCAGATGCCCTCACTAATAGATTATGCAACCTCAGTGTTACATACATATGCTAAAATGGGTGGATTCCACTTAACACATGCAAATTGCACTCTTAACACTTTTAAGCAATGCAAATGGTTCTTTGTCCCACTCTGGACATTCCTTTGGAGTGTCAAAGCAAACCTGGAAAACCCACAACACCCTAGGGATTGCCTTCAACAAAGCTAAAAGATCCCTTTCCTGTTCACATCACTTGCAGGTCTTAATTCCCTAACTCTTTTCGGAGGGACTTCTTTACTTTGCACAAAAAGCAGCTCTTTGTGGAACAGGAACAGGTTAAGTGAACTTGAGGATGACGAGAGGGAACTTCTCCTATTGCCCCCCCCCCCTTCCTCTTTCTCCGCTTAGGGTCCTACCCAGCATACCCTAGTAGATTTCTCTCCCCACAGCCCCTTTGAGTTCACCAGACCCCTCCCATTCATTGCTGCAGAAACTCAAGTCTTCCCTCTGTAAAGGGGGAGCAGGAAATAGCTCCTCCCGGCCCCCCGCCTCCCCTGGACTGCGAGTCTTTCCCTTTAATTATCCTAGGCTATTATGTGCGTTCCCTTTGCCAGAAAGAAAATAAAGTGTTCTTTCTTCCAGTGCAGGGGTAGGGAACCTGCGGCTCTCCAGATGTTCAGGAACTACAATTCCCATCAGCCTCTGTCAGCATGGCCAATTGGCCATGCTGGCAG